>NW_025536183.1:0-66579 GCF_020615455.1 Coregonus clupeaformis
ACATTTTCCCAGACCTCACAAATGGTCACCTGATAGGGTTTAAACATTGTTGTGGACATAGAACATCCAATTGTGCTGTTTTGCTATTAAAAAGGTGTACTTTTGAGAGCGAAAACCTGCCAAAACAGGGACAAACGGTCAGCGGGGAAATCTAAACGGAGAAAAGGGAACTTGGGAATTAACAGAATCAGGCAAAACATTGAAGGGATTTTATAGTGCCCTAATGGACTACAGACATTGACTGTCTCCTAGACTAAAAACAAAGGCTGCATGTACTGCCTATATTTTGAGGGAAACGCACTGTCCATTATTTGATTTGATCAGGGCAGGGCAGCACACACAAACTGCATTTAGTCCAATAACAATCCATGATATTATTAGGGTGATAAATAAAAGGCAGTTGCTCCATGACACAAGAGCACGCTCTACTGGGACAAAAGCTTACAGCACCTGGTATTCCCAGGCGGTCTCCCATCCAAGTACTAACCAGGCCCGACCCTGCTTAGCTTCCAAGATCGGACGAGATCGGGCGTATTCAGGCTGATATGGCCGTAAGCAGGGAACAACTCTTGGTACACTATATAAAGTCAATGTGTCACTCACTCTGAAAGGGACACAGAAACGTATCCACTTTGTGACACAAACTGAAGAAGCTCAACCCTTGCTTACATTTCCAATATATATATATATATATATATATATATATATATATATTTGTGTCTTGTGGGGGGGAAGAGGGCATATCCTATGTTAATTTATGACAAGTTCATTGACTAGGGCCCTATAAAATAGGCGTTCGCGGACCGAATCACGGAATCCAGACATTAAACCGAAATTCAACAATATTCAAACATTTATTGAACTTAGTAAGAAATCAACTAAATCTATTCAACTTGTTAGAAAACACATTCATTTGCCCAAGTCAATCATAAGACATGAACAAAATGCATCAGTGATTCGTATTTCCATGAACTTTCTGGCACAGGAATGCCCCTGTCTGTGTGCATGTGTGCGGTGCGCGCAGTGGTCTAAGGCACTGCATCGCAGTGCTAACTGTGTCACTAGAGATCCTGGTTCGAATCCAGGCTCTGTCGCAACCGGCCGCGACCGGGAGACTCATGGGCGGCGCACAATTGGCCCAGCGTCGTCCAGGGTAGGTGGAGGGAATGGCCGGCCGGGATGTAGCTCAGTTGATAGAGCATGGCGTTTGCAACGCCAGGGTTGTGGGTTCGATTCCCACGGGGGGCCAGTATAAAAAAATATGTATTCACTAACTGTAAGTCGCTCTGGATAAGAGCGTCTGCTAAATGACTAAAATGTAAATGTAATAACCTTCTTCTGGTAGGGAAGGAATGGCTTTCCCCAAAACCTTCGCAAGTAAATGTTAACTACAAAGTAGCCTATGCCTGCCTGGCAGAATTATACCGTGATCATTTGCATCACTCCAGTGGCCATTTGTTCTACAGCAACACCGCTTAACCAAACAAAGGTCTCTTCCTGGTGCACGCTTGCATTTAAGGGTAACTACACCCCAAAATCTAAATGTCTTACATTTTTCCCAGACCTCACAAATGGTCACCTGATAGGGTTTAAACATTGTTGTGGACATAGAACATCCAATTGTGCTGTTTTGCTATTAAAAGGTGTACTTTTGAGAGCGAAAACCTGCCAAAACAGGGACAAACGGTCAACAGGGAAATCTAAACGGAGAAAAGGGAACTTGGGAATTAACGGAATCAGGCAAAACATTGAAGGGATTTTATAGTGCCCTAATGGACTACAGACATTGACTGTCTCCTAGACTAAAAACAAAGGCTGCATGCACTGCCTATATTTTGAGGGAAACGCACTGTCCATTATTTGATTTGATCAGGGCAGGGCAGCACACACAAACTGCATTTAGTCCAATAACAATCCATGATATTATTAGGGTGATAAATAAAAGGCAGTTGCTCCATGACACAAGAGCACGCTCTACTGGGACAAAAAGCTTACAGCACCTGGTATTCCAAGGCAGTCTCCCATCCAAGTACTAACCAGGCCCGACCCTGCTTAGCTTCCGAGATCGGACGAGATCAGGCGTATTTTTTATTTTTTTTATTTTTTTTTAAATAACCCATCATAGCTTTACAGCTTATTTTTTTACATATCATAGCTTCATATTTCACATCACATCTTCACATCTCATAGCTTCACAGCTTATTTTTTTACATATCATAGCTTCATATTTCACATCTCATAGCTTCACAGCTTATTTTTACATATCATAGCTTCATATTTCACATCTCATCGCTTCACAGCTTATTTTTTACATATCATAGCTTCATATTTCACATCACATCTTCACATCTCAGCATATAACACAGATTATCAGTCCACGTCATAGCTTCTTACATGCTTTTACAGCAACTGGTATTCCAAGGTGGTCCCCCATCCAAGTACTAACCAGCCCTAAACCTGCTTAGCTTCCGAGATCTGACGAGATCGGGCGTATTCAGGCTGGTATGGCCGTAAGCGAGGGATCAACTCTTGGTACACTATATAAAGTCAATGTGTCCCTCACTCTGAAAGGTACACAGAAACGTATCCACTTTGTGACACAAACTGAAGAAGCTCAACCCTTGCTTACATTTCCTATATATATATATATATATATATATATGAGTCTTGTTGGGGGGGGGGGGAGAGGGCATATCCTATGTTGATTTATGACAAGTTCATTGACTAGGGCCCTATAAAATAGGCGTTGCGGACCGAATCACGGAATCCAGACATTAAACCGAAATTCAACAATATTCAAACATTTATTGAACTTAGTAAGAAATCAACTAAATCTATTCAACTTGTTAGAAAACGCATTAATTTGCCCAAGTCAATCATAAGACATGAACAAAATGCATCAGTGATTCGTATTTCCATGAACTTTCTGAAACGGCTACAGGAATGCCCCTGTCTGTGTGCATGTGTGCGGTGCGCGCGTATATCTACACTTTGTGTAGCCGTTAGCGATGATGCTAATGATAACCTTCTTCTGGTAGGGAAGGAATGGCTTTCCCCAAAACCTTCGCAAGTAAATGTTAACTACAAAGTAGCCTATGCCTGCCTGGCAGAATTATACCGTGATCATTTGCATCACTCCAGTGGCCATTTGTTCTACAGCAACACCGCTTAACCAAACAAAGGTCTCTTCCTGGTGCACGCTTGCATTTAAGGGTAACTACACCCCAAAATCTAAATGTCTTACATTTTTCCCAGACCTCACAAATGGTCACCTGATAGGGTTTAAACATTGTTGTGGACATAGAACATCCAATTGTGCTGTTTTGCTATTAAAAAGGTGTACTTTTGAGAGCGAAAACCTGCCAAAACAGGGACAAACGGTCAACAGGGAAATCTAAACGGAGAAAAGGGAACTTGGGAATTAACGGAATCAGGCAAAACATTGAAGGGATTTTATAGTGCCCTAATGGACTACAGACATTGACTGTCTCCTAGACTAAAAACAAAGGCTGCATGCACTGCCTATATTTTGAGGGAAACGCACTGTCCATTATTTGATTTGATCAGGGCAGGGCAGCACACACAAACTGCATTTAGTCCAATAACAATCCATTATATTATTAGGGTGATAAATAAAAGGCAGTTGCTCCATGACACAAGAGCACGCTCTACTGGGACAAAAAGCTTACAGCACCTGGTATTCCCAGGCGGTCTCCCATCCAAGTACTAACAAAGGCCCGACCCTGCTTATCTTCCGAGATCGGACGAGATCGGGCGTATTCAGGCTGGTATGGCCGTAAGCGAGGGAAAACTCTTGGTACACTATATAAAGTCAATGTGTCACTCACTCTGAAAGGGACACAGAAACGTATCCACTTTGTGACACAAACTGAAGAAGCTCAACCCTTACATTTCAATATAATATATATATATATATATATATATATATATATATATATATATATATATATATATATATATATATATATATATATATATATATATATTTGAGTCTTGTGGGGGGGGGGGGGGGGAAGAGGGCATATCCTATGTTGATTTATGACAAGTTCATTGACTAGGGCCCTATAAAATAGGCGTTGCGGACCGAATCACGGAATCCAGACATTAAACCGAAATTCAACAATATTCAAACATTTATTGAACTTAGTAAGAAATCAACTAAATCTATTCAACTTGTTAGAAAACGCATTCATTTGCCCAAGTCAATCATAAGAAATGAACAAAATGCATCAGTGATTCGTATTTCCATGAACTTTCTGAAACGGCATAGGAATGCCCCTGTCTGTGTGCATGTGTGCAGCGCCGGAAGAAGATGGCTGCCGTTTTACAGCCCTCTAACCAATTGTACTATTATGCGTGTTTTTCCGCGTTATTTGTAATTTATTTTGTACATAATGTTTCTGCCATCGTCTCTTATAACCAAAGAGAGCTTCTGGATATCAGGACAGCGATTACTCACCTCGCGTTGGACGAAGACTTTTTCTTCAACGAGGCGTCGCGAAGGATATTCTACAGACACCCGACAAGGCCCAGATCCCCGTCATTCGCGTGAGGAAGAGACAGAGATATCGTGGACGCAGATCCGGTGCCTTGTAAGGATCCGACGGCGAACGAGTAAACTGCCTCTCCCATCAATCCTATTAGCCAACGTTCAAGCTTTGAGAATAAAATGGACCGATTTAAGATTACGGTTATCCTACCAACGGGACATTAAAAACTGTAATATCTTATGTTTCACGGAGTCGTGGCTGAACGACAACAATGACAACATTCAGCTAGCAGGCTATACGCTACATCGGCAGGACAGAACGGCAGACTCTGGTAAGACAAGGGGCGGCAGTCTGTGTATATTTGTAAACAACAGCTGGTGCACAAAATCAAATACTAAGGAAGTTTTCGAGGTTTTGCTCGCCTGAGGTAGAGTATCTTATGATAAGCTGTAGACCACACTATTTACCAAGAGAGTTTTCATCTATATTTTTCATAGCTGTCTATTTACCACCACAAACCAATGCTGGCATTAAGATTGCACTGAATGAGTTGTACAAGGCCATTAATCAACAGGGGAAAACGCTCATCCAGATGCAGCGCTCCTAGTAGCCGGGGACTTTAATGCAGGGAAACTTAAATCCGTTCTACCTCATTTCTACCAGCATGTTAAATGTGCAACCAGAGGGGAAAAAACTCTAGACCACCTTTACTCCACACACAGAGACGCATACAAAGCTCTCCCTCGCCCTCCATTTGGCAAATCTGACCATAACTCTATCCTCCTGATTCCTGCTTATAAGCAAAAACTGAAGCAGGAAGCATCAGTGATTCGGCTAATAAAAAAGTGGTCAGATGACGCAGATGCTAAGCTACAGGACTGTTTTGCTAGCACAGACTGGAACATGTTCCGGGATTCTTCAGACAGCATTGAGGAGTACACCACATCAGTCACTGGCTTCATCAATAAGTGCATCGATGATGTCGTCCCCACAGTGACCGTACGTACATACCCCAACCAGAAGCCATGGATTACAGGAAACATCCGCACTGAGCTAAAGGGTAGAGCTGCCGCTTTCAAGGAACGGGACTCTAACCCGGACGCTTATAAGAAATCCCGCTATGACCTCCGACGAACCATCAAACAGGCAAAGAGTCAATACAGGTCTAAGATTGAATCATACTACACTGGCTCTGACTCGTCGGATGTGGCAGGGCTTGAAAACTATTACAGACTACAAAGGGAAGCACAGCCGCGAGCTGCCCAGTGACACAAGCCTACCAGACGAGCTAAACCACTTCTATGCTCGCTCGAGGCAAGCAACACTGAAGCATGCATGAGAGCACCAGCTGTTCCGGACGACTATGTGATCACGCTCTCCGTAACCGATGTGAGTAAGACTTTTAAGCAGGTCAACATTCACAAGGCCGCAGGGCCAGACGGATTACCAGGACGTGTACTCCGAGCATGTGCTGACCAACTGGCAAGTGTCTTCACTGACATTTTCAACATGTCCCTGACTGAGTCTGTAATACCAACATGTTTCAAGCAGACCACCATAGTCCCCGTGCCCAAGAACTCTAAGATAACCTGCCTAAATGACTACCGACCCGTAGCACTGACGTCTGTAGCCATGAAGTGCTTTGAAAGACTGGTCATGGCTCACATCAACAGCATAATCCCAGAAACCCCAGACCCACTCCAATTTGCATACCGCCCCAACAGATCCACAGATGATGCAATCTCTATCGCACTCCACACTGCCCTTTCCCACCTGGACAAGAGGAACACCTACGTGAGAATGCTATTCATTGACTACAGCTCAGCATTCAACACCATAGTGCCCTCTAAGCTCATCACTAAGCTAAGGATCCTGGGACTAAACACCTCCCTCTGCAACTGGATCCTGGACTTCCTGACGGGCCGCCCCCAGGTGGTAAGGGTAGGTAACAACACATCTGCCACACTGATCCTCAACACGGGGGCCCCTCAGGGGTGCGTGCTCAGTCCCCTCCTGTACTCTCTGTTCACCCATGACTGCATGGCCAGGCACGACTCCAACACCATCATTAAGTTTGCCGACGACACAACAGTGGTAGGCCTGATCACCGACAACGATGAGACAGCCTATAGGGAGGAGGTCAGAGATCTGGCCGTGTGGTGCCAGGACAACAACCTCTCCCTCAACGTGACCAAGACAAAGGAGCTGATCGTGGACTACAGGAAAAAAAAAGAGGACTGAGCACGCCCCCATTCTCATCAACGGGGCTGTAGTGGAACAGGTTGAGAGCTTCAAGTTCCTTGGTGTCCACATCACCAACGAACTATCATGGTCCAAACACACCAAGACAGTCGTGAAGAGGGCACGACAAAGCCTATTCCCCCTCAGGAGACTAAAAAGATTTGGCATGGGTCCTCAGATCCTCAAAAAAATTCTACAGCTGCACCATCGAGAGCATCCTGACTGGTTGCATCACCGCCTGGTATGGCAACTGCTTGGCCTCTGACCGCAAGGCACTACAGAGGGTAGTGCGACGGCCCAGTACATCACTGGGGCAAAGCTCCCTGCCATCCAGGACCTCTATACCAGGCGGTGTCAGAGGAAGGCCCTCAAAATTGTCAAAGACTCCAGCCACCCTAGTCATAGACTGTTCTCTCTGCTACCGCACGGCAAGCGGTACCGGAGTGCCAAGTCTAGGTCCAAAAGACTTCTCAACAGCTTCTACCCCCAAGCCATAAGACTCCTGAACAGCTAATCATGGCTACCCGGACTATTTGCACTGCCCCCCACCCCATCCTTTTTACGCTGCTGCTACTCTGTTAAGTATTTATGCATAGTCACTTTAACTCTACCCACATGTACATATTACCTCAACTACCTCAACTAGCCGGTGCCCCCGCACATTGACTATGCAACGGTACCCCCCTGTATATATAGCCTCCCTACTGTCACTTTATGTTACTGTATATATAGCCTCCCTACTGTCACTTTATTTTACTTCTGCTCTTTTTTTCTCAACACTTTTTTGTTGTTGTTTTATTCTTACTTTTTTGTTTAAAATAAATGCACTGTTGGTTAAGGGCTGTAAGTAAACATTTCACTGTAATGTCTGCACCTGTTGTATTCGGCGCATGTGACCAATAAAATTTGATTTGATTTGATTTGATGCTAATGATAACCTTCTTCTGGTAGGGAAGGAATGGCTTTCCCCAAAACCTTCGCAAGTAAATGTTAACTACAAAGTAGCCTATGCCTGCCTGGCAGAATTATACCGTGATCATTTGCATCACTCCAGTGGCCATTTGTTCTACAGCAACACCGCTTAACCAAACAAAGGTCTCTTCCTGGTGCACGCTTGCATTTAAGGGTAACTACACCCCAAAATCTAAATGTCTTACATTTTTCCCAGACCTCACAAATGGTCACCTGATAGGGTTTAAACATTGTTGTGGACATAGAACATCCAATTGTGCTGTTTTGCTATTAAAAGGTGTACTTTTGAGAGCGAAAACCTGCCAAAACAGGGACAAACGGTCAACGGGGAAATCTAAACGGAGAAAAGGGAACTTGGGAATTAACGGAATCAGGCAAAACATTGAAGGGATTTTATAGTGCCCTAATGGACTACAGACATTGACTGTCTCCTAGACTAAAAACAAAGGCTGCATGTACTGCCTATATTTTGAGGGAAACGCACTGTCCATTATTTGATTTGATCAGGGCAGGGCAGCACACACAAACTGCATTTAGTCCAATAACAATCCATGATATTATTAGGGTGATAAATAAAAGGCAGTTGCTCCATTACACAAGAGCACGCTCTACTGGGACAAAAAGCTTACAGCACCTGGTATTCCCAGGCGGTCTCCCATCCAAGTACTGACCAGGCCCGACCCTGCTTAGCATCCAAGATCGGGCGTATTCTGGCTGGTATGGCCGTAAGCGAGGGAACAACTCTTGGTACACTATATAAAGTCAATGTGTCACTCACTCTGAAAGGGACACAGAAACGTATCCACTTTGTGACACAAACTGAAGAAGCTCAACCCTTGCTTACATTTCCAATATATATATATATATATATATATATACATATATACATATATATATATATTTGAGTCTTGTGGGGGGGGGGGGAAGAGGGCATATCCTATGTTGATTTATGACAAGTTCATTGACTAGGGCCCTATAAAATAGGCGTTGCGGACCGAATCACGGAATCCAGACATTAAACCGAAATTCAACAATATTCAAACATTTATTGAACTTAGTAAGAAATCAACTAAATCTATTCAACTTGTTAGAAAACGCATTCATTTGCCCAAGTCAATCATAAGACATGAACAAAATGAATAAGTGATTCGTATTTCCATGAACTTTCTGGCACAGGAATGCCCCTGTCTGTGTGCATGTGTGCGGTGCGCGCGTATGTCTACACTTTGTGTAGCCGTTAGCGATGATGCTAATGATAACCTTCTTCTGGTAGGGAAGGAATGGCTTTCCCCAAAACCTTCGCAAGTAAATGTTAACTACAAAGTAGCCTATGCCTGCCTGGCAGAATTATACCGTGATCATTTGCATCACTCCAGTGGCCATTTGTTCTACAGCAACACCGCTTAACCAAACAAAGGTCTCTTCCTGGTGCACGCTTGCATTTAAGGGTAACTACACCCCAAAATCTAAATGTCTTACATTTTTCCCAGACCTCACAAATGGTCACCTGATATGGTTTAAACATTGTTGTGGACATAGAACATCCAATTGTGCTGTTTTGCTATTAAAAAGGTGTACTTTTGAGAGCGAAAACCTGCCAAAACAGGGACAAACGGTCAACGGGGAAATCTAAATGGAGAAAAGGGAACTTGGAAATTAACGGAATCAGGCAAAACATTGAAGGGATTTTATAGTGCCCTAATGGACTACAGACATTGACTGTCTCCTAGACTAAAAACAAAGGCTGCATGTACTGCCTATATTTTGAGGGAAACGCACTGTCCATTATTTGATTTGATCAGGGCAGGGCAGCACACACAAACTGCATTTAGTCCAATAACAATCCATGATATTATTAGGGTGATAAATAAAAGGCAGTTGCTCCATGACACAAGGGCACGCTCTACAGGGACAAAAAGATTACAGCACCTGGTATTCCCAGGCGGTCTCCCATCCAAGTAATCACCAGTCCCGATCCTGCTTAGCTTCCAAGATCGGTCTAGATCGGGCGTATTTTTTTTTTTTTTTTTTTAAATTAACCCATCATAGCTTTTTACAGCTTATTTTTTTACATATCATAGCTTCATATTTCACATCACATCTTCACATCTCATAGCTTCACAGCTTATTTTTTTACATATCATAGCTTCATATTTCACATCACATCTTCACATCTCATAGCTTCACAGCTTATTTTTACATATCATAGCTTCATATTTCACATCACATCTTCACATCTTCACAGCTTATTTTTACATATCATAGCTTCATATTTCACATCACCACATCTCATAGCTTCACAGCTTATTTTTTTACATATCATAGCTTCATATTTCACATCACATATCTCAGCCTATAACACAGATTATCAGTCCACGTCATAGCTTCTTACATGCTTTTACAGCAACTGGTATTCCAAGGTGGTCCCCCATCCAAGTACTAACCAGCCCTAAACCTGCTTAGCTTCCGAGATCTGACGAGATCGGGTGTATTCAGGCTGGTATGGCCGTAAGCGAGGGAACAACTCTTGGTACACTATATAAAGTCAATGTGTCACTCACTCTGAAAGGGACACAGAAACGTATCCACTTTGTGACACAAACTGAAGAAGCTCAACCCTTGCTTACATTTCCAATATATATATATATATATATATATACATATATACATATATATATATATATTTGAGTCTTGTGGGGGGCATATCCTATGTTGATTGATGACAAGTTCATTGACTAGGGCCCTATAAAATAGGCGTTGCGGACCGAATCACGGAATCCAGACATTAAACCGAAATTCAACAATATTCAAACATTTATTGAACTTAGTATGAAATCAACTAAATCTATTCAACTTGTTAGAAAACGCATTAATTTGCCCAAGTCAATCATAAGACATGAACAAAATGCATCAGTGATTCGTATTTCCATGAACTTTCTGAAACGGCACAGGAATGCCCCTGTCTGTGTGCATTTGTGCGGTGCGCGCGTATGTCTACACTTTGTGTAGCCGTTAGCGATTATGCTAACTTTTGAGAGCGAAAACCTGCCAAAACAGGGACAAACGGTCAACGGGGAAATCTAAACGGAGAAAAGGGAACTTAGGAATTAACGGAATCAGGCAAAACATTGAAGGGATTTTATAGTGCCCTAATGGACTACAGACATTGACTGTCTCCTAGACTAAAAACAAAGGCTGCATGTACTGCCTATATTTTGAGGGAAACGCACTGTCCATTATTTGATTTGATCAGGGCAGGACAGCACACACAAACACAGGCAGGCATATGCATGCACACACACACAGGCATATGCATGCACGTACACACACACACAAACACAGGCAGATAGGCAGGAATGCATGCACGCACATACACATATATTTGTGTATTGATTCTGATATTACAAAACCTTGCACTATTCACTGAGATAACACCACTAGACCAGAGTCCCAAGGTACAGTATATGATTCCCCGTCCTACCTAGTTCTGCTTGGTTTAATGTTTGAAGTTAAAATGTTTATCCTGTAAATGTATAATAGACTTCATGCCGGCTGTGACCACAGTGGTGGAGGTCATAACACAGAGACATGGCTGCCTTTATTTGTTTATCTACTGGTCCTCACTAAAAGGAATCCAATAAGCCATCAGGATGCACCCTGTGGCCATACAAGTGTCTAGGGTTCTGAAAGGAAGACTAGGTAGAGTGCATAAACACACTGACAGACACACATAGAAGAAAACACACATCGTCCCTCTATAGAACACTTACTACCAACACACCCACATGTACATTAACCCTCTGAAACACATACACACACCCTGCATTTATCTGGCCATTAATGGTCTTGGCTGTAGGATGAAGGCATTTGTTATCGTCTTCAGGAGAGGCCAAGGTTTGTTCATCATCACTACCCAGGAGGCACCACTCTGATCTCTCTGTGCCAGTCTTTGTGTGCGGCTCTCTGTGGATTCACCCAGGCTCACTGGCCTGTAAAGCAATCTAATCTTCACTGGACTGCAAGAGCCTTACTGCCTTTACAGAGAGCTGCAGGGCTAAACTGTAGCCAAACACTGAACTGGCAGTTTTTTATCGTTTTCAAATTAATGGCAACATTAATGATCTTTACTATCATTGGATAAAAAACATATTACACATGTAACAGTCTTGGGAGGATAAAAGAGAGCGAGAGCGAGAGCGAGAGCGAGAGCGAGAGCGAGAGCGAGAGAGAGAGAGGGAGAAAAAGGAGGATTCATTGGATAAATGGACTGACATTTTTGAAGGGAATCAATTCAGTTACCCCACTGAAACGTGCACTTGTGTGTAGCCTATGTTATGATGTGTAGACTATTTTATGATATGTGTTGTACTAAACAGTATATTAGAAAACCATTCATGATTGCTTTACATACAACATTTTGTCATTGACATACTGTATGTAGTCATTTTATGCTCTCTGGTGGCCTTTTAAGGCAAAGCAGCACAGCACTGCCTCCCCATGCTCTCCCATACAGATGACAAAGATGGTGAATAATGAAGGTGTCGCATAAAGGCTGTTTACCTATCTCTTATGCTACATGTGGCGGCGATCTGCTTTTAATAGTGCAGACATAGAGGAGGTGTGAATATAGATGTGTTGCCATGACTCTTGCCCGCTGGCCTGCATGTATTCACTGAGTAGACTCTTGGACTACAACAAGTATGTATTCTGATTGCCAACAGTAGTAATATGTTGAGTGTGGCACTTGATAATCAACTGTATAATCATTCTCAATGTGGAGTGATTGACCTGTGCTCAGCCACCCTCTCCTTGCAACATGATGCAGGCAGGCAATAGATGAGAAAACAAAGTGCTTCAATAGGGTGAAGGCAGAGGTTGAATATGAATACAGGCAGAGAGAGAGATGGAGAGAGAAGGAAATAGAGAGACAGACATACAGATGTAGGATCTTAATTTGAGCCAGTTTGCTACAGCAGGAAAATAATTATGCAGCAACAGGAAATGTGAATTATGATGTGGATTATAATTAATGGACATTTTTTGTAGGGGGTTGATACATTTTCTGTTTGGGCAAATCAAGTCTGACATTTTAAAATGGAAATGACAAACTTTAGAACCCTTTTGTAATACAATACAAGTTTGCATTTCTTGCTCTGCAGTACAAATCTCAGCAACAAAAAGAGTGATCAAATTAAGATCCTACATCTGTACAGACAGACAGACATACAGACATACAGGCAGACTAGGTCTATAGTAATAGGCTGCTCCAGTGTTCTGGAACTTGATGATGTCACAATGTCACTTTACCAGGGGATGGAGCACTAGTTATTATAAGGGAACATTATGAGGTAACGTTGCCACGGAAACACACTTCTAACAGAATCCCAGACCACATTAAAATTGTTAGACAAGCTCAGGAAGAGCGTGTTAGCTACATCTCTCAACCTATAACTGATTTGATTGATTACAACAGTACACTACCCTAGCGTGTTATGGGTCAGACACTTAGTGACCCTGTCCCTCTGGTCTCCCCTAGGGAGCAACCAAAGGAGACCCATAAACATAAAAATAAACCCAAGGAGAAGAGCATCCCTCCAGCCCTGACCTTTCTTCAGCTGTTTACACTGCTGAGCTGCGTCAGGATGAAGAAGACACCATTTGATCCCTCCCAGAGTGGTGAGGGGAGAAAGGCAACAACGATACACGATACGAACAACAATAATGACTCTGATACTGGTAAGTGTGAGGAGGTGTCTATTGACTAGTGCTGCTACACAGTACAATTATTTAGGCTTCACTTGGAGGAAATGTTTCACTTACAGGCTCTGACTATTCTGCAGGTGATGTGAAAAGGATCAAGGACAAGAGTAAAGGAAAGGTTCGGAAAGAGAAAGTTTGGATTGAAGTTCAGAAATCTCAGGACCACAAACGCAGAACGACACCGAAACAGAAAAAGACATTAAACAAAGATCTAACTCGGTAAGACATCCAAACCTGCTTATCAATGAGGATTTGCCAATGTATTTGATAATTGATAATGACCACAATAAGGAAAACACAGTATATTGTGTTGAATTTGATACTTTGACACTGCTTGACAAATGTGATAATGTCACAATGCCCCCTTCGTATGGGGTAGGCCCTACTAGTTAAAAAGTCTTAACAGAATCCATGGAACGTCCCAACTCTGACCTTACCCCCATTGAAGTTGAAATTGAAATGGTTAAGGTAAGGGTTAAGGTTAGAGTTAGGGTAAGGGTAGAGGTAAGGTTAGGGTTTAGGGTAGGGATGTCTCAAGGATCTCGGATAGCACTAACCCTAGTTATTATTGGGTAACATTTTGCCATGGAAACACACTAGAGCTCATTGGCTATTGATATTGTACTTTGAAATATCAGTAGATTTCTAACTGATGTACTGATTGTGACCCTGAGGTCTCCCCTGTGGAGAAAGCAAAGGAGACCCAGCAGAAAGAGAAGAAGCAGAGCATCTATCCAGCTGTGGCGGCCCTGCAGCTGTTCACTCTCTTCTGCTGTGGAGGGAAAGTCAAGCTGAAGAAAACTCGTCCCTCTCAGCACAGACAGAGTAAAAAGGACCAGGACGAAGATAATGCATCTGATACTGGTGAGTGTTATGGGTTGTCTGTTGATTAGATATAGAATGATATTGCTCCACTTGGAAAGATGTGTCTTCAAAATCAAAATGTCTAATCTAAACAGGCTCAGACTGGTCTGGAGGAGATGTTACAACCAAAAAGGTAAAGGACAAGAGTAATGGAAAGGTAGGGAGGGAGAAAGACTGGACTGAAGTCCAGCTATTGAAATCATCTCAAGACCACGAACCCAGAAGTACAACACCAGAAACAGACAAGGGAACTAATTTGGGACAAAGACCAAACTCTGTGAGACAAGCAAACATGCTGTATCATATTTTATTGTGAGCAAAAGATATTTCCCATAATGTTTTATCATTGGGTATTGCAATTGTCTTATTCAGGCAAATCAAAGGACACCCCGGCAAGTGAAGACCCATGTGGAGAAAATTTACATAAGTCCTGACTCTCCGACTCTACCACGTGCCCACGTAAGTTACTGAAACCTGACTTACTATACGGACAGACAGAGATTCACACATCCAGGCAGTTTCCCCTCTGACCTCAACCTAACCCCCCTTTTCCTCCGGGTAGAGCTCCCTCTCCCAGTTCTCCCTGGCTAGGAACCTGGCCATCCTCCCGCTGGAGTGGCAGCTACCTGGAGTCCCTCTGACCACCTCGTCTATGGCAACTAGGACAGAGAGAAAGCCATCCACTACCAACACTTCGACACAGGCGCAGACAGAAACACAGACAACAGATATGAACACAGACACACAGACCACTGCCACCTCTCAGAGACAGATCTCCATGGTGACCACCCAGTCATCAGAGACCATGACAGAGGTTCACACATCAGACTCAAGCACCCAGAACTCCACTCCTGACATGGCACTGACCCCTGAGAGCACTAAGGACATGATCGCTACTGATGAGGATGTGAAGGATGACTCTGCTGAAGATTTGATCTCCACCCTAACAGACACCTCTATGGAGAAAACCGTCAGTGAGACCAGCCTGAAAGCCCTCATCGCTGAGGATGAGGAAGATAACAATGAGATGAAGGATATGGCTGCCTCCGCTAGCCCTGCTACTGATAATGCCAATGAGGATGCAAAGCTACTGGAGCTTGCAGCACTTTATGACTACATGTTGACAGTGGAGACCGAGCTGTAGGCCTAATGAACATTTCAATATAGCAAAAGCTATACTATGATCAATTAATAAAAACAGTTAATATTTCTGCAGCAAATGTTCACTACTGTTGAAGCAGCATGCTTAGGTTAGGCATATGTGTTTGAATTCACCAAAACTAATACATAAACAAAAAATATATCAAACCACTACAGGTAGGGAAGAGTGAATACATCAGCATTGAGTTAATTTGGTCAATAATGATCCATGGGCATATTACATTCTGTAATATATGAAATAACAATCACCCACAGTGAATACAAAGCAGACATGTTCTATTTTCTCCCTCTGTCCTTCCCTCCCATGTCCTGATGAGGTTTAGATTGTCTTGTTATCCACCCCTTCAACTGTTTAGCATTTTAATAACGCCGCGCAATATCAGGGCCTAATTATTTTTGATTCACATGCTTAAAATAGAGCCCACATATCACCACATATCTGAGCGGCCTGAAGGTGCTGTGTTACTGGTGGGTTTCCAACAGATTACAGGGAGATTGGTGAAATAAGTCAACCTAAATAGGGACGATAGGAACATTATCATGCTACAGCCTCATTCTCTTTGCCTATATTACAGCAGGGAGGATATATTGGTGTCATCAGAGTAATGGAGTACCACACATACTGTATGTACCTCATGTTTTCACACATCATGATGTAGTCCTTGTAAGATAACTCTGGAGCGTGATCTTGTCGTTTTATAATCTTGAAGGGTGACAGAATAGTGAGCTTTATCCATGACTTTGAGAATGTAGTTATTTTATGAATTCTCACAGGTACGATTTCTGTCAAACTGCACTTTTCTGTCTCTGTCATGCCTGCGGTCACCAGATATACAGCCTCCCCAGAGCTGCATATTCCAGTGGCCTACATGCATGGATAATGAGCTGAGAGAAGTAGTTGCAGCACATCGTTTTAGGCTACAGCCAAGCTCTATCTTTAACCTGAGAAACATCTTAGTCCTACATGAGTGCACTCTCCACAACAAAGACCAGCCTGACATCAACATACTGTTGATAAAGTAGACATTGAATTAAATCAACATAACATAGACACTGTACATGTATTTTTGATGATTGTTAATCTAGAAAAGACGCAGAACATATTAACTCTGAAAGGGGGAGAGAGAAGAGAGAGGGGGATGAATGGGTGGATAGAGGAGAGACAGTACAAGGGATGGTGAGATGTGTCCATTTATGAATTCAAATATTCAACTCCCCAATAAGAGGATCAAAGGTTCTCTCACCCAGGTGTACAAACAAACAGACATGCATGTACATACAGACATGCACGGACACACACCTACACACACAAAAATACCCACGCACACACCCACTCCTCTATCCACATGAAGTGGTCAGGGCATCACAGTGATCTAGCTACAAGGACATTGAGAGAAGCCATTTCTCTGCTCTAGAGACTGTAACATTGATGAGGTTCACTGGACGCTCAAACACACCTCCAACATGTCCGTGAAATAAAAGATTACATCATCATTTTAATCCAAGTACTTTTCATATGACTGCACAGTTAGATTAGTATCACTACAGTGAGGAGAATTAATAGAGATCCACTCTCTTTTCACACTTCGGTAAGCTATCTATGCCAGGGGCTATTCTAGATCCTGAGCTATGAGAATCCCTTGACCTGGCCGAGCTCCCCTCACTGTACTGAAACACCAGGCTAACACCTATCAAGAGTAATCATGGCTTTAAGTGACCAGTCTATCCTCAGGGGGATACTCCTGACAACACATTGACAGCCAGGCTCTATTACGGTCTGTCAGCTGCTGTTTTTGCTGGCTCTGTCTTTACCCTGCTCATAGGACATGATGGACAGTGTGTGTGTGTGCGTGTGTGTGTGTGTGTGTGTGTGTGTGTGTGCGTGCGTGCGTGCGCTTGCGTACATGCGCTCATGCCTATGCATGCATGCCTATGTTTGTGTGTGTCCGTGTCTGCATTAATGTGTGTTTGCATGCGTTCCTATGCATGCATGCGTGGGTGCACATGCATATCTGTGTGTGTATGTGTGTATGTGTGTGTGTGTATGTGTGTGTGGGTGTATGACTGAGGGCTGGAATGAACAGTCAACTGTTTCTCATTAGTGTCTAGCTGCAGAGGGAGAGCAATAAGACAATGATGTATGAATGTCCCTTGAGCAATCAGAGACACTATGAGCCATCATGGGAAGAATATATACAGCTTGGTACGAGACTCTGAAACAATGAATGGGTTTGATAGACAAAACATTTTTATACTCTACTACAGTGTTTCCCAACTCCGGTCCTCGAGTACGCCCAACCAGTGGAGGCTGCTGAGGGAGGACAGCTCATAAAAATGGTTGGAATGGAGTAAATGGAATGGTATCAACAACATGGTTTTCATCTGTTTGATACCATTCCATTCACTCCATTCCAGCCATTCCACTCCAGCCATTATTATGAACCGTCCTCCACTTATGAGCAGCCTCCACTGCCCCCCCAACAATACATATCTTGTTGTGGCCCCGGACAAGCACACCTGATTGTACTTGTCAACTAATCATCAAGCCCTTGACATCTGAATCAGGTGTTTTTGTCCAGGGCTACAATACAAATGTGTACTGGAGGACTGGAGTTGGGAAAAACTGTGATAATATAATACTATATGATACAGATTCTCTCTCTCTCTCTCTCTCTCTCTCTCTCTCTCTCTCTCTCTCTCTCTCCCTTCCTCTGAACCGTAGAGTTGTATTGTTAATTCCACAGACATTGCTCTGTCAGTGAGACCCCATGGAACAGACATAGCATCTCTTGTGTCACCCTAATAATAAATTACATATATTTTGAGGGAAACGCTTTGTCTATTATTTAATTTGACCAGGGCAGGGCAGCACATACAAACTGCATTTAGTCCAATAAAAATACAGGATATTATTAGGGTGATAAATAAAAGGGAAGTTGCTCCATGATACATGTATTTTGAGGGAAACACACTGACTATTATTTAATTTGATCAGGGCAGGGCAGGGCAGCACTTACAAACTGCATTTAGTCCAATAAAATACATGATATTATTAGGGTGATAAATAAAAGGCAGTTGCTCCATGACACAAGAGCACTCTCTAGTGGAACAAAAAGCTTACAGCACCTGGTATTCCCAGGCGTTCTCCCATCAAGGTACTAACCAGGCCCGAACCTGCTTAGCTTCCGAGATCAGACGAGATCGGGTGTATTCAGGCTGGTATGGCCGTAAGCAAGTGAACAACTCTTGGTACACTATATAAAGACATGAACAAAATTTACCAGTGATTCGAATTTCCGTGCATCTTAATGAACCGACTAAAAACAAAGGCTGAATATACTGCCTATATTTTGAGGGAAACGCTTTGTCTATTATTTAATTTGACCAGGGCAGGGCAGCACATACAAACTGCATTTAGTCCAATACAAATACATTATATTATTAGGGTGATAAATAAAAGGGAGTTGCTCCATGACACATATATTTTGAGGGAAACGCAATGTCTATTATTTAAATTGATCAGGGCAGGGCAGGGCAGGGCAGCACATACAATCTGCATTTAGTCCAATACAATTACATGATATTATTTGGGTGATAAATAAAAGGCAGTTGCTCCATGACACATATATTTTGAGGGAAACGCACTGTCTATTATTTAATTTGACCAGGGCAGGGCAGGGTAGCACATACAAACTGCATTTAGTCCAATAAAATTACATGATATTGTTAGGGTGATAAATAAAAGCAGTTGCTCCATGACACAAGAGTACTCTCTAGTGGAACAAAAGCTTACAGCACCTGGTATTCCGAGGCGGTCTCCCATCAAAGTACTAACCAGGCCCAATCCTGCTTAGCTTCCGAGATCAGACGAGATCAGGCATATTCAGGATGGTATGGCCGTAAGCGCAGGAACAACTCTTGGTACACTATATAAAGACATGAACAAAATTTACCAGTGATTCGAATTTCCGTGCAACTTAATGAACCGACTATAAACAAAGGCTGAATGTACTGCCTATATTTTGAGGGAAACACTTTGTCTATTATTTAGTTTGACCAGGGCAGGGCAGCACATACAAACTGCATTTAGTCCAATAAAAATACAGGATATTATTAGGGTGATAAATAAAAGGCAGTTGCTCCATGACACAAGAGCACTCTCTAGTGGAACAAAAAGGTTACAGCACCTGGTATTCACAGGCAGTCTCCCATCCAAGTACTAACCAGGCCCGATCCTGCTTAGCTTCCGAGATCGGACGAGATCAGGCATATTCAGTCTGGTATGGCCGTAAGCACAGAAACAACTCTTGGTACACTATATAAATACATGAACAAAATGTATCAGCGCTTCATATTTCCATTCAACTTAATGAACCAACTAAAAACAAAGGCTGAATGTACTGCCTATATTTTCAGGGAAACGCACTGTCTATTATTTAATTTGATCAGGGCAGGGCAGGGCAGCACATACAAACTGAATTTAGTCCAATTAAAATACATGATATTATTAGGGTGATAAATAAAAGGCAGTTGCTCCATGACACAAGAGCACTCTCTAGTGGAAAAAAAAGCTTACAGCACATGGTATTCCCAGGAGGTCTCCCATCCAGGTACTAACCAGGCCCAATCCTGCTTAGCTTCCGAGATCAGACGAGATCGGGTGTATTTTTATTTATTATTATTATTTTTTTTTAATAACCCATCATAGCTTTACAGCTTATTTTTTTACATATCATAGCTTCATATTTCACATCACATCTTCACAGCTTATTTTTACATATCATAGCTTCATATTTCACATCACATCTTCACATCTCATAGCTTCACAGCTTATTTTTACATATCATAGCTTCATATTTCACATCACATCTTCACATCTCATAGCTTCACAGCTTATTTTTACATATCATAGCTTCATATTTCACATCACATCTTCACATCTCAGCATATAACACAGATTATCAGTCCACGTCATAGCTTCTTACATGCTTTTACAGCAACTGGTATTCCAAGGTGGTCCCCCATCCAAGTACTAACCAGCCCTAAACCTGCTTAGCTTCCGAGATCTGACGAGATCGGGCGTATTCAGGCTGGTATGGCCGTAAGCGAGTGAACAACTCTTGGTACACTATATTTTGAGGGAAACGCACTGCTACATTTGCACACACTGTATATATATTTTCTGTTGTATTTCTGACTTTGTTTTTTTACCCCATATGTAACTCTGTGTTGTTTTTATTGCACTACTTTGCTTTATCTTGGTCGCAGTTGTAAATGAGAACCTGTTCTCAACTGGCTTACCTGGTTAAATAAAGGTGAAATAAAAAAAAATAAAAAAGATATAAAGACATGAACAAAATTTACCTGTGATTCGAATTTCCGTGCAACTTAATGAACCGACTAAAAACAAAGGCTGAATGTACTGCCTATATTTTCAGGGAAACGCTTTGTCTATTATTTAATTTGACCAGGGCAGGGCAGCACATACAAACTGCATTTAGTCCAATAAAATTACATGATATTATTAGGGTGATAAATAAAAGGCAGTTGCTCCATGACACATCTATTTTGAGAGAAACGCACTGTCTATTATTTAAATTGATCAGGGCAGGGCAGCACATACACACTGCATTTAGTCCAATAAAATTACATGATATTATCAGGTTTGATAAATAAAAGGCAGTTGCTCTATGACACATCTATTTTGAGAGAAACGCACTGTCTATTATTTAAATTGATCAGGGCAGGGTTGCACATACAAAATGCATTTAGTCCAATAAAAATACATGATATTGTTAGGGTGATATATACAGTGGGGGAAAAAAGTATTTAGTCAGCCACCAATTGTGCAAGTTCTCCCACTTAAAAAGATGACAGAGGCCTGTAATTTTCATCATAGGTACACGTCAATTATGACAGACAAATTGAGAAAAAAAAATCCAGAAAATCACATTGTAGGATTTTTAATGAATTTATTTGCAAATTGTGGTGGAAAATAAGTATTTGGTCACCTACAAACAAGCAAGATTTCTGGCTCTCACAGACCTGTAACTTATTCTTTAAGAGGCTCCTCTGTCCTCCACTCGTTACCTGTATTAATGGCACCTGTTTGAACTTGTTATCAGTATAAAAGACACCTGTCCACAACCTCAAACAGTCACACTCCAAACTCCACTATGGCCAAGACCAAAGAGCTGTCAAAGGACACCAGAAACAAAATTGTAGACCTGCACCAGGCTGGGAAGACTGAATCTGCAATAGGTAAGCAGCTTGGTTTGAAGAAAATCAACTGTGGGAGGAATTATTAGGAAAAGGAAGACATACAAGACCACTGATAATCTCCCTCGATCTGGGGCTCCACACAAGATCTCACCCCGTGGGGTCAAAATGATCACAAGAACGGTGAGCAAAAATCCCAGAACCACACGGGGGGGACCTAGTGAATAACCTGCAGAGAGCTGGGACCAAAGTAACAAAGCCTACCATCAGTAACACACTACGCCGCCAGGGACTCAAATCCTGCAGTGCCAGACGTGTCCCCCTGCTTAAGCCAGTACATGTCCAGGCCCGTCTGAAGTTTACTAGAGTGCATTTGGATGATCAAGAAGAGGATTGGGAGAATGTCATATGGTCAGATGAAACCAAAATATAACTTTTTGGTAAAAACTCAACTCGTAGTGTTTGGAGGACAAAGAATGCTGAGTTGCATCCATAGAACACCATACCTACTGTGAAGCATGTGGGTGGAAACATCATGCTTTGGGGCTGTTTTTCTGCAAAGTAACCAGGACGACTGATCCGTGTAAAGGAAAGAATGAATGGGGCCATGTATTGTGAGATTTTGAGTGAAAACCTCCTTCCATCAGCAAGGGCATTGAAGATGAAACGTGGCTGGGTCTTTCAGCATGACAATGATCCCAAACACACCGCCCGGGCAACGAAGGAGTGGCTTTGTAAGAAGCATTTCAAGGTCCTGGAGTGGCCTAGCCAGTCTCCAGATCTCAACCCCATAGAAAATCTTTGGAGGGAGTTGAAAGTCTGTGTTGCCCAGCGACAGCCCCAAAACATCACTGCTCTAGAGGAGATCTGCATGGAGGAATGGGCCAAAATACCAGCAACAGTGTGTGAAAACCTTGTGAAGACTTACAGAAAACGTTTGACCTGTGTCATTGCCAACAAAGGGTGTATAACAAAGTATTGAGAAACTTTTGTTATTGACCAAATACTTATTTTCCACCATAATTTGCAAATAAATTCATAAAAAATCCTACAATGTGATTTTCTGGATTTTTTTTCTCATTTTGTCTGTCATAGTTGACGTGTACCTATGATGAAAATTACAGGCCTCTGTCATCTTTTTAAGTGGGAGAACTTGCACAATTGGTGGCTGACTAAATACTTTTTTCCCCACTGTAAAAGGCAGTTGCTCCATGACACAAGAGTACTCTCCAGTGGAACAAAAAGCTTACAGCACCTGGTATTCCCAGGCGGTCTCCCATCCAAGTACTAACCAGGCCCAATCCTGCTTAGCTTCCGAGATCAGACGAGATCAGGCATATTCAGGATGGTATGGCCGTAAGCAAGTAAACAACTCTTGGTACACTATATAAAGACATGAACAAAATTTACCAGCGATTCGAATTTCCGTGCATCTTAATGAACCGACTAAAAACAAAGGCTGAATGTACTGCCTATATTTTGAGGGAAACGCTTTGACTATTATTTAATTTGACCAGGGCAGCACATACAAACTGCATTTAGTCCAATAAAAATACATGATATTATTAGGGTGATAAATAAAAGGCAGTTGCTCCATGACACATCTATTTTGAGAGAAACGCACTGTCTATTATTTAAATTGATCAGGGCAGGGCAGCACATACACACTGCATTTAGTCCAATAAAATTACATGATATTATCAGGTTTGATAAATAAAAGGCAGTTGCTCCATGACACATCTATTTTGAGAGAAACGCACTGTCTATTATTTAAATTGATCAGGGCAGGTCAGCACATACACACTGCATTTAGTCCAATAAAATTACATGATATTATCAGGTTTGATAAATAAAAGGCAGTTGCTCCATGACACATCTATTTTGAGAGAAACGCACTGTCTATTATTTAATTTGATCAGGGCAGGGTTGCACATACAAAATGCATTTAGTCCAATAAAAATACATGATATTGTTAGGGTGATATATACAGTGGGGGAAAAAAGTATTTAGTCAGCCACCAATTGTGCATGTTCTCCCACTTAAAAAGATGACAGAGGCCTGTAATTTTCATCATAGGTACACGTCAATTATGACAGAAAAATTAAAAAAAAAAATCCAGAAAATCACATTGTAGGATTTTTAATGAATTTATTTGCAAATTGTGGTGGAAAATAAGTATTTGGTCACCTACAAACAAGCAAGATTTCTGGCTCTCACAGACCTGTAACTTATTCTTTAAGAGGCTCCTCTGTCCTCCACTCGTTACCTGTATTAATGGCACCTGTTTGAACTTGTTATCAGTATAAAAGACACCTGTCCACAACCTCAAACAGTCACACTCCAAACTCCACTATGGCCAAGACCAAAGAGCTGTCAAAGGACACCAGAAACAAAATTGTAGACCTGCACCAGGCTGGGAAGACTGAATCTGCAATAGGTAAGCAGCTTGGTTTGAAGAAAATCAACTGTGGGAGGAATTATTAGGAAAAGGAAGACATACAAGACCACTGATAATCTCCCTCGATCTGGGGCTCCACACAAGATCTCACCCCGTGGGGTCAAAATGATCACAAGAACGGTGAGCAAAAATCCCAGAACCACACGGGGGGACCTAGTGAATAACCTGCAGAGAGCTGGGACCAAAGTAACAAAGCCTACCATCAGTAACACACTACGCCGCCAGGGACTCAAATCCTGCAGTGCCAGACGTGTCCCCCTGCTTAAGCCAGTACATGTCCAGGCCCGTCTGAAGTTTACTAGAGTGCATTTGGATGATCAAGAAGAGGATTGGGAGAATGTCATATGGTCAGATGAAACCAAAATATAACTTTTTGGTAAAAACTCAACTCGTAGTGTTTGGAGGACAAAGAATGCTGAGTTGCATCCATAGAACACCATACCTACTGTGAAGCATGTGGGTGGAAACATCATGCTTTGGGGCTGTTTTTCTGCAAAGTAACCAGGACGACTGATCCGTGTAAAGGAAAGAATGAATGGGGCCATGTATTGTGAGATTTTGAGTGAAAACCTCCTTCCATCAGCAAGGGCATTGAAGATGAAACGTGGCTGGGTCTTTCAGCATGACAATGATCCCAAACACACCGCCCGGGCAACGAAGGAGTGGCTTTGTAAGAAGCATTTCAAGGTCCTGGAGTGGCCTAGCCAGTCTCCAGATCTCAACCCCATAGAAAATCTTTGGAGGGGAGTTGAAAGTCTGTGTTGCCCAGCGACAGCCCCAAAACATCACTGCTCTAGAGGAGATCTGCATGGAGGAATGGGCCAAAATACCAGCAACAGTGTGTGAAAACCTTGTGAAGACTTACAGAAAACGTTTGACCTGTGTCATTGCCAACAAAGGGTATATAACAAAGTATTGAGAAACTTTTGTTATTGACCAAATACTTATTTTCCACCATATTTTGCAAATAAATTCATAAAAAAATCCTACAATGTGATTTTCTGGATTTTTTTTCTCATTTTGTCTGTCATAGTTGACGTGTACCTATGATGAAAATTACAGGCCTCTGTCATCTTTTTAAGTGGGAGAACTTGCACAATTGGTGGCTGACTAAATACTTTTTTCCCCACTGTAAAAGGCAGTTGCTCCATGACACAAGAGTACTCTCCAGTGGAACAAAAGCTTACAGCACCTGGTATTCCCAGGCGGTCTCCCATCCAAGTACTAACCAGGCCCAATCCTGCTTAGCTTCCGAGATCAGACGAGATCAGGCATATTCAGGATGGTATGGCCGTAAGCAAGTAAACAACTCTTGGTACACTATATAAAGACATTAACAAAATTTACCAGCGATTCGAATTTCCGTGCATCTTAATGAACCGACTAAAAACAAAGGCTGAATGTACTGCCTATATTTTGAGGGAAACGCTTTGACTATTATTTAATTTGACCAGGGCAGCACATAAAAACTGCATTTAGTCCAATAAAAATACATGATATTATTAGGGTGATAAATAAAAGGCAGTTGCTCCATGACACATATATTTTGAGGGAAACGCACTGTCTATTATTTAAATTGATCAGGGCAGGGCAGGGCAGCACATACAAACTGCATTTAGTCCAATAAAATTACATGATATTATTAGGGTGATAAATAAAAGCAGCTGCTCCATGACACAAGAGTACTCTCTAATGGAACAAAAGCTTACAGCCCCTGGTATTCCCAAGCGGTCTCCCATCCAAGTACTAACCAGGCCCGATCCTGCTTAGCTTCCGAGATCTGACAAGATCAGGCATATTCAGGCTGGTATGGCCGTAAGCGTAGGAACAACTCTTGGTACACTATATAAAGACATGAACAAAATGTATCAGTGATTCGTATTTCCATGCAACTTAATGAACCAACTAAAAACAAAGGCTGAATGTACTGCCTATATTTTGAGGGAAACGCACTGTCTATTATTTAATTTGATCAGGTTAGGACAGCACATACAAACTGCATTTAGTCCAATAAAAATACATTTTATATTTAGGGTGATAAATAAAAGGCAGTTGCTCCATGACACAAGAGCACTCTCTAGCGGAACAAAAAGCTTACAGCACCTGGTATTCACAGGCGGTCTCCAATCCAAGTACTAACCAGGCCCAAACCTTCTTAGCTTCCGAGATCAGACGAGATCAGGTGTATTCAGGCTGGTATGGCCGTAAGCGAGTAACCAACTCTTGGTACACTATATAAAGACTTGAACAAAATTTACCAGTGATTCGAATTTCCGTGCAACTTAATGAACCAACTAAAAACAAAGGCTGAATGTACTGCCTATATTTTCAGGGAAACGCACTATATATTATTTAATTTGATCAGGTTAAGACAGCACATACAAACTGCATTTAGTCCAATAAAAATACATGATATTTTTAGGGTGATAAATAAAAGGCAGTTGCTCCATGACACATATATTTTGAGGGATACGCACTGTCTATTATTTAAATTGATAAGGGCAGGGCAGGGCAGCACATACAAACTGCATTTAGTCCAATAAAATTACATGATATTATTAGGGTGATAAATAAAAACGCAGTTGCTCCATGACACAAGAGTACTCTCTAGTGGAACAAAAATCGTACAGCACCTAGTATTCCCAGGATGTCTCCCATCCAAGTACTAACCAGGCCCGATCCTGCTTCGCTTCCGAGATCAGACAAGATCAGGCATATTCAGGCTGGTATGGCCGTAAGGGAGTGAATAACTCTTTGTACACTATATAAAGAAATGAACAAAATGTACCTGTGATTCGAATTTCCATGCAACTTAATGAACCGACTAAAAACAAAGGCTGAATGTACTGCCTATATTTTGAGGGAAACGCTTTGTCTATTATTTAATTTGACCAGGGCAGGGCAGCACATACAAACTGCATTTAGTCCAATAAAAATACTTGATATTATTAGGGTGATAAATAAAAGGCAGTTGCTCCATGACACATATATTTTGAGTGAAACGCACTGTCTATTATTTAAATTGATCTGGGCAGGGCAGGTCAGCACATACAAACTGCATTTAGTCCAATAAAAATACATTTTATTATTAGGGTGATAAATAAAAGGCAGTTGCTCCATGACACATCTATTTTGAGAGAAACGCACTGTCTATTTCATTTGATCAGGGCAGGGCAGAGCAGCACATACAAACTGCATTTAGTCCAATAAAAATACATATTATTAGGGTGATAAATAAAAGGCAGTTGCTCCATGACACATATATTTTGAGTATATTTTGAGCCCCAAAGCATGATGTTTCCACCCCCATGCTTCACAGTAGGTATGGTGTTCATTGGATGCAACTCAGCATTCTTTGTCCTCCAAACACGACGAGTTGAGTTTTTACCAAAAAGTTATATTTTGGTTTTATCTGACCATATGACATTCTCCCAATCCTCTTCTGGATCATCCAAATGCACTCTAGCAAACTTCAGACGGGCCTGGACATGCTGGCTTAAGCAGGGGGACACGTCTGGCACTGCAGGATTTGTGTCCCTTGCGGCGTAGTGTGTTACTGATGGTAGGCTTTGTTACTTTGGTCCCAGCTCTCTGCAGGTCATTCACTAGGTCACCCCGTGTGGTTCTGGGATTTTTGCTCACCGTTCTTGTGATCATTTTGACCCCACGGGGTGAGATCTTGCATGGAGCCCCAGATCGAGGGAGATTATCAGTGGTCTTGTATGTCTTCCATTTCCTAATAATTGCTCCCACAGTTGATTTCTTCAAACCAAGCTGCTTACCTATTGCAGATTCAGTCTTCCCAGCCTGGTGCAGGTCTACAATTTTGTTTCTGGTGTCCTTTGACAGCTCTTTGGTCTTGGCCATAGTGGAGTTTGGAGTGTGACTGTTTGAGGTTGTGGACAGGTGTCTTTTATACTGATAACAAGTTCAAACAGGTGCCATTAATACAGGTAACGAGTGGAGGACAGAGGAGCCTCTTAAAGAAGAAGTTACAGGTCTGTGAGAGCCAGATATCTTGCTTGTTTGTAGGTGACCAAATACTTATTTTCCACCATAATTTGCAAATAAATTCATAAAAAAATCCTACAATGCGATTTTCTGGATTTTTTCTCAATTTGTCTGTCATAGTTGACGTGTACCTATGATGAAAATTACAGGCCTCTATCATCTTTTTAAGTGGGAGAACTTGCAAAATTGGTGGCTGACTTAATACTTTTTTTCCCCACTGTACAAACTGCATTTAGTCCAATAAAATTACATGATATTATTAGTGTGATAAATAAAAGGCAGTTGTTCCATGACACAAGAGTACTCTCTAGGGGAACAAAAAGCTTACAGCAGCTGGTATTCCCAGGTGGTCTCCCATCCAAGTACTAACCTGGCCCGATCCTGCTTAGCTTCCGAGATCGGACGAGATCAGGCATATTCAGGCTGGTATGGCCGTAAGCGGAGGAACAACTTTTGGTACACTATATAAAGACATGAACAAAATGTATCAGTGATTCGTATTTCCGTGCATCTTAATGAACCGACTAAAAACAAAGGCTGAATGTACTGCCTATATTTTGAGGGAAACGCTTTGACTATTATTTAATTTGACCAGGGCAGCACATACAAACTGCATTTAGTCCAATAAAAATACATGATATTATTAGGGTGATAAATAAAAGGCAGTTGCTCCATGACACATATATTTTGAGGGAAACGCACTGTCTATTATTTAAATTGATCAGGGCAGGGCAGGGCAGCACATACAAACTGCAATTAGTCCAATACAATTACATGATATTATTAGGGTGATATATAAAAGGCAGTTGCTCCATGACACAAGAGTACTCTCTAGTGGAACAAAAAGCTTACAGCACCTGGTATTCCCAGGCGGTCTCCCATCCAAGTACTAACCAGACCCGATCCTGCTTAGCTTCCGAGATCGGACAAGATCAGGCATATTCAGGCTGGTATGGCCGTAAGCGCAGAAACAACTCTTGGTACACTATATAAAGACATGAACAAAATGTATCAGTGATTCGTATTTCCATGCAACTTAATGAACCAACTAAAAAGAAAGGCTGAATGTACTGCCTATATTTTGAGGGAAACGCACTGTCTATTATTTAATTTGATCAGGTTAGGACAGCACATACAAACTGCATTTAGTCCAATAAAAATACATTTTATATTTAGGGTGATAAATAAAAGGCAGTTGCTCCATGACACAAGAGCACTCTCTAGCGGAACAAAAGCTTACAGCACCTGGTATTCACAGGCGGTCTCCAATCCAAGTACTAACCAGGCCCAAACCTTCTTAGCTTCCGAGATCAGACGAGATCAGGTGTATTCAGGCTGGTATGGCCGTAAGCGAGTAACCAACTCTTGGTACACTATATAAAGACTTGAACAAAATTTACCAGTGATTCGAATTTCCGTGCAACTTAATGAACCAACTAAAAACAAAGGCTGAATGTACTGCCTATATTTTCAGGGAAACGCACTATATATTATTTAATTTGATCAGGTTAAGACAGCACATACAAACTGCATTTAGTCCAATAAAAATACATGATATTTTTAGGGTGATAAATAAAAGGCAGTTGCTCCATGACACATATATTTTGAGGGATACGCACTGTCTATTATTTAAATTGATAAGGGCAGGGCAGGGCAGCACATACAAACTGCATTTAGTCCAATAAAATTACATGATATTATTAGGGTGATAAATAAAACGCAGTTGCTCCATGACACAAGAGTACTCTCTAGTGGAACAAAAATCGTACAGCACCTAGTATTCCCAGGATGTCTCCCATCCAAGTACTAACCAGGCCCGATCCTGCTTCGCTTCCGAGATCAGACAAGATCAGGCATATTCAGGCTGGTATGGCCGTAAGGGAGTGAATAACTCTTTGTACACTATATAAAGAAATGAACAAAATGTACCTGTGATTCGAATTTCCATGCAACTTAATGAACCGACTAAAAACAAAGGCTGAATGTACTGCCTATATTTTGAGGGAAACGCTTTGACTATTATTTAATTTGACCAGGGCAGCACATACAAACTGCATTTAGTCCAATAAAAATACTTGATATTATTAGGGTGATAAATATAAAGGCAGTTGCTCCATGACACATATATTTTGAGTGAAACGCACTGTCTATTATTTAAATTGATCTGGGCAGGGCAGGTCAGCACATACAAACTGCATTTAGTCCAATAAAAATACATTTTATTATTAGGGTGATAAATAAAAGGCAGTTGCTCCATGACACATCTATTTTGAGAGAAACGCACTGTCTATTTCATTTGATCAGGGCAGGGCAGAGCAGCACATACAAACTGCATTTAGTCCAATAAAAATACATATTATTAGGGTGATAAATAAAAGGCAGTTGCTCCATGACACATATATTTTGAGTATATTTTGAGCCCCAAAGCATGATGTTTCCACCCCCATGCTTCACAGTAGGTATGGTGTTCATTGGATGCAACTCAGCATTCTTTGTCCTCCAAACACGACGAGTTGAGTTTTTACCAAAAAAGTTATATTTTGGTTTTATCTGACCATATGACATTCTCCCAATCCTCTTCTGGATCATCCAAATGCACTCTAGCAAACTTCAGACGGGCCTGGACATGCTGGCTTAAGCAGGGGGGACACGTCTGGCACTGCAGGATTTGTGTCCCTTGCGGCGTAGTGTGTTACTGATGGTAGGCTTTGTTACTTTGGTCCCAGCTCTCTGCAGGTCATTCACTAGGTCACCCCGTGTGGTTCTGGGATTTTTGCTCACCGTTCTTGTGATCATTTTGACCCACGGGGTGAGATCTTGCATGGAGCCCCAGATCGAGGGAGATTATCAGTGGTCTTGTATGTCTTCCATTTCCTAATAATTGCTCCCACAGTTGATTTCTTCAAACCAAGCTGCTTACCTATTGCAGATTCAGTCTTCCCAGCCTGGTGCAGGTCTACAATTTTGTTTCTGGTGTCCTTTGACAGCTCTTTGGTCTTGGCCATAGTGGAGTTTGGAGTGTGACTGTTTGAGGTTGTGGACAGGTGTCTTTTATACTGATAACAAGTTCAAACAGGTGCCATTAATACAGGTAACGAGTGGAGGACAGAGGAGCCTCTTAAAGAAGAAGTTACAGGTCTGTGAGAGCCAGATATCTTGCTTGTTTGTAGGTGACCAAATACTTATTTTCCACCATAATTTACAAATAAATTCATAAAAAAATCCTACAATGCGATTTTCTGGATTTTTCTCAATTTGTCTGTCATAGTTGACGTGTACCTATGATGAAAATTACAGGCCTCTATCATCTTTTTTAAGTGGGAGAACTTGCAAAATTGGTGGCTGACTTAATACTTTTTTTCCCCACTGTACAAACTGCATTTAGTCCAATAAAATTACATGATATTATTAGTGTGATAAATAAAAGGCAGTTGCTCCATGACACAAGAGTACTCTCTAGGGGAACAAAAAGCTTACAGCAGCTGGTATTCCCAGGTGGTCTCCCATCCAAGTACTAACCTGGCCCGATCCTGCTTAGCTTCCGAGATCGGACGAGATCAGGCATATTCAGGCTGGTATGGCCGTAAGCGGAGGAACAACTTTTGGTACACTATATAAAGACATGAACAAAATGTATCAGTGATTCGTATTTCCATGCAACTTAATGAACCGACTAAAAACAAAGGCTGAATGTACTGCCTATATTTTCAGGGAAATGCACTGTCTATTATTTAATTTGATCATGTTAGGACAGCACATACAAACTGCATTTAGTCCAATAAAAATACATGATATTATTAGGGTGATAAATAAAAGGCAGTTGATGATGATGAAATATTACATCCCAGATGGCATCTGCCATAGCCAAGGGGTGGAAATATAAACAATATGCAGGTTCTTTTAAATGTGTTGTTTATTTTAAAGTGCAGATACCCAAAACTGAAATTTAAGTTGAACATATAAATATATTACAAAATTACAGATGTACATTTAAAAAAAGGGGTTTAAGGATATTTTGAGTCCCATCAGCTATTGGTGATTTCGTGCTGACTGGCCTAGCTGTCAAGCCATTCCAAAATCTTATCCTTCTCCACCAAAATATTTTCTTGACATCCCATAGTCAAACAACAGTTCTTCCTGCACCGTAATGTCTCGTTGGGCAATGAAAAGGATGACGTTCCACACTTTGCCATCCTCTTCAAGTTGCTGAAGCTGAGCTTTAATGTTGCTTCTCTTTCTGGAGTGGTTGATCCTCCGTCCAATTGTGTCCTTCTCTGGGTGGCAAGGGCAGGGCACAGTCTTGGCATCTATGCAGCACGTTTTCCCTGATACATCCCTGTAGAAATATAGGTACCCCATCTCGTCTTCATCTGTTGCTGCCAAAAGCTCTTTCCCCTGCTTCCCTGAGAGTGGGAGACCGTGGTAGTCACAGACGACTTCCCCTTCAGCAAATTTCCGTGTTGTCATGACCTTTCTTCCTTTGACAGGGTCATTGGAAATGTACAATCCTCTCCACTTCTGGGACTTCACCAGTTTCATAATTGCTTTGTTTTCATTTTTTGTGTCAATGTTGGTTGAAGGTTGCCAGTAACGAAGGACATCCTCCACCTTCACTTTGTTCTTCTCCCAGTTCTGCCGTTTAATGTATTTCTCTGCTTTTCTGGCAGAGGGTTCTCTTCTGGGGAAGTGAGCTGTAACAATGCAAAGACAAAAATACATGTGTTATTATTAATGTCATTTACTCAATAGCAGAAGCCCTTATCCAGGACTACTTCAATCAATCAATTTTATTTTATATAGCCCTTCTTACATCAGCTAATATCTCGAAGTGCTGTACAGAAACCCAGCCTAAAACCCCAAACAGCTAGTAATGCAGGTGTAGAAGCACGGTGGCTAGGAAAAACTCCCTAGAAAGGCGAAAACCTAGGAAGAAACCTAGAGAGGAACCAGGCTATGAGGGGTGGCCAGTCCTCTTCTGGCTGTGCCGGGTGAAGATTATAACAGAACCATGCCAAGATGTTCAAAAATGTTCATAAGTGACAAGCATGGTCAAATAATAAATCAGGAATAAATCTCAGTTGGCTTTTCATAGCCGATCATTAAGAGTTGAAAACAGCAGGTCTGGGACAGGTAGGGGTTTCGTAACCGCAGGCAGAACAGTTGAAACTGGAATAGCAGCAAGGCCAGGCGGACTGGGGACAGCAAGGTGTCATCATGCCCGGTAGTCCTGACGTATGGTCCTAGGGCTCAGGTTCTCAGAGAGAAAGAGAGAACGAGAGAATTAGAGAGAGCATACTTAAATTCACACAGGACACTGGATAAGACAGGAGAAGTACTCCAGGTATAACCAACTAACCCCAGCCCCCCGACACATAAACTACTGCAGCATAAATACTGGAGGCTGAGACAGGAGCGGTCCGGAGACACTGTGGCCCCATCCGAAGAAACCCCGGACAGGGCCAAACAGGAAGGATATAACCCCACCCACTCTGCCAAAGCACAGCCCCCGCACCACTAGAGGGATATCCTCAACCACCAACTTACAATCCTGAGACAAGGCCGAGTATAGCCCACAGAGGTCTCCACCACAGCACAAACCAAGGGGGGCGCCAACCCAGACAGGAAGATCACGTCAGTAACTCAACCCACTCAAGTGACGCACCCCTCCCAGGGACGGCATGAAAGAGCACCAGCAAGCCAGTGACTCAGCCCCTGCAACAGGGTTAGAGGCAGAGAACCCCAGTGGAGAGGGGAACCGGCCTGGCAGAGACAGCAAGGGCTGTTCGTTGCTCCAGAGCCTTTCCGTTCACCTTCACACTCCTGGGCCAGACTACACTCAATCATATGACCTACTGAAGAGATAAGTCTTCAGTAAAGACTTAAAGGTTGAGACCGAGTCTGCGTCTCTCACATGGGTAGGCAGACTGTTCCATAAAAATGGAGATCTATAGGAGAAAGCCCTGCCTCCCGCTGTTTGCTTAGAAATTCTAGGGACAATTAGGAGGCCTGCGTCTTGTGACCGTAGCGTACGTATTGGTATGTACGGCAGGACCAACTCGGAAAGATAGGTAGGAGCAAGCCCATGTAACGCTTTATAGGTTAACAGTAAAACCTTGAAATCAGCCCTTGCCTTAACAGGAAGCCAGTGTAGGGAAGCTAGCACTGGAGTAATATGATCAAATTTCTTGGTTCTAGTCAGGATTCTAGCAGCCGTATTTAGCACTAACTGAAGTTTATTTAGTGCTTTATCCGGGTAGCCGGAAAATAGAGCATTGCAGTAGTCTAACCTAGAAGTAACAAATGCATGGATTAATTTTTCTGCATCATTTTTGGACAGAAAATTTCTGATTTTTGCAATGTTACGTAGATGGAAAAAAGCTGTCCTTGAAACAGTCTTGATATGTTCGTCAAAAGAGAGATCAGGGTCAAGAGTAACGCCGAGGTCCTTCACAGTTTTATTTGAGACGACTTTACAACCATCAAGATGAATTGTCAGATTTAACAGAAGATCTCTTTGTTTCTTGGGACCTAGAACAAGCATCTCTGTTTTGTCCGAGTTTAAAAGTAAAAAGTTCAGCCATCCACTTCCTTATGTCTGAAACACAGGCTTCTAGCGAGGGCAATTTTGGGGCTTCACCATGTTTCATTGAAATGTACAGCTGTGTGTCATCCGCATAGCAGTGAAAGTTAACATTATGTTTTCGAATAACATGCCCAAGAGGTAAAATATATAGTGAAAACAATAGTGGTCCTAAAACGGAACCTTGAGGAACACCGAAATGTACAGTTGATTTGTCGGAGGACAGACCATTCACAGAGACAAACTGATATCTTTCCGACAGGTAAGATCTAAACCAGGCCAGAACTTGTCCGTGTAGACCAATTTGGGTTTCCAGTCTCTCCAAAAGAATGTGGTGATCGATGGTGTCAAAGGCAGCACTAAGGTCTAGTAGCACGAGGACAGATGCAGAGCCTCGGTCTGACGCCATTAAAAGGTCATTTACCACCTTCACAAGTGCAGTCTCAGTGCTATGATGGGGTCTAAAACCAGACTGAAGCATTTCGTATACATTGTTTGTCTTCAGAAAGGCAGTGAGTTGCTGCGCAACAGCTTTTTCTAAAATTTTTGAGAGGAATGGAAGATTCGATATAGGCCGATAGTTTTTTATATTTTCCGGGTCAAGGTTTGGCTTTTTCAAGAGAGGCTTTATCACTGCCACTTTTAGTGAGTTTGGTACACATCCGGTGGATAGAGAGCTGTTTATTATGTTCAACATAGGAGGGCCAAGCACAGGAAGCAGCTCCTTCAGCAGTTTAGTAGGAATAGGATCCAGTATGCAGCTTGAAGGTTTAGAGGCCATGATTATTTTCATCATTGTGTCAAGAGATATAGTACTAAAACACTTAAGTGTCTCTCCCAATCCCAGGCCCTCGCAGAGCTGTGCAGATCCAGGACAGCTAAGCCCTGGAGGAATACGCAGATTCAAAGAGGAGTCCGTAATTTGCTTTCTAATGGTCATGATCTTTTCCTCAAATAAGTTCATGAATTTATTACTGCTGAAGTGAAAGTCATCCTCTCTTGGGGAATGCTGCTTTTTAGTTAGCTTTGCAACAGTATCAAAAATAAATTTTGGATTATTCTTATTTTCCTCGATTAAGTTGGAAAAGTAGGATGATCGAGCAGCAGTGAGGGCTCTTCGGTACTGCACGGTACTGTCTTTCCAAGCTAGTCGGAAGACTTCCAGTTTGGTGTGGCGCCATTTCCGTTCCAATTTCCTGGAAGCTTGCTTCAAAGCTCGGGTATTTTCTGTATACCAGGGAGCTAGTTTCTTATGACAAATGTTTTTCGTTTTTAGGGGTGCAACTGCATCTAGGGTATTGCGCAAGGTTAAATTGAGTTCCTCAGTTAAGTGGTTAACTGATTTTTGTCCTCTGACGTCCTTGGGTAGGCAGAAGGAGTCTGGAAGGGCATCAAGGAATTTTTGTGTTGTCTGAGAATTTATAGCACGACTTTTGATGCTCCTTGGTTGGGGTCTGAGCAGATTATTTGTTGCGATTGCAAACGTAATAAAATGGTGGTCCGATAGTCCAGGATTTTGTGGAAAAACATTAAGATCTACAACATTTATTCCATGGGACAAAACTAGGTCCAGAGTATGACTGTGGCAGTGAGTAGGTCCAGAGACATGTTGGACAAAACCCACTGAGTCGATGATGGCTCCGAAAGACTTTTGGAGTGGGTCTGTGGACTTCTCCATGTGAATATTAAAATCACCAAAAATTAGAATATGATCTGCTATGACTACAAGGTCTGATAGGAATTCAGGAAACTCAGAGAGGAACGCTGTATATGGCCCAGGAGGCCTGTAAACAGTAGCTATAAAAAGTGATTGAGTAGGCTGCATAGATTTCATGACTAGAAGCTCAAAAGATGAAAACGCCATTTTTTTTTGGGTAAATTGAAATTTGCTATCGTAAATGTTAGCAACACCTCCGCCCTTGCGGGATGCACAGGGAATATGGTCACTAGTGTAACCAGGAGGTGAGGCCTCATTTAACACAGCAAATTCATCAGGCTTAAGCCATGTTTCAGTCAGGCCAATCACATCAAGATTATGATCAGTGATTAGTTCATTGACTATGACTGCCTTTGAAGTGAGGGATCTAACATTAAGTAACCCTATTTTGAGATGTGAGGTATCACGATCTCTTTCAATAATGGCAGGAATGGAGGAGGTCTTTATCCTAATAAGATTGCTAGGGTGAACACCGCCATGTTTAGTTTTGCCCAACCTAGGTCGAGGCACAGACACAGTCTCAATGGGTATGGCTGAGCTGACTACACTGACTATGCTATTGGCAGACTCCACTAAGCTGGCAGGTTGGCTAACAGCCTGCTGCCTGGCCTGCACCCTATTTCACTGTGGGGCTAGAGGAGTTAGAGCCCTATCTATGTTGGTAGATAAGAGGAGAGCACCCCTCCAGCTAGGATGGAGTCCGTCACTCCTCAGCAGGTCAGGCTTGGTCCTGTTTGTGGGTGAGTCCCAGAAAGAGGGCCAATTATCCACAAATGTTATCTTTTGGGAGGGGCAGAAAACAGTTTTCAACCAGCGATTGAGTGCTGAGACTCTGCTGTAGAGCTCGTCACTTCCCCTAACTGGGAGGGGGCCAGAGACAATTACTCGATGCCGACACATCTTTCTAGCTAATTTACACACTGAAGCTATGTTGCACTTGGTGACCTCTGACTGTTTCATCCTAACATCGTTGGTGCCAACGTGGATAACAATATCTCTATACTCTCTACACTCGCCAGTTTTAGCTTTAGCCAGCACCATCTTTAGATTAGCCTTAACGTCGGTAGCCCTGCCCCTGGTAAACAGTGTATGATCGCTGGGTGATTCGTTTTAAGTCTAATACTGCGGGTAATGGAGTCGCCAATGACTAGGGTTTTCAATTTGTCAGAGCTAATGGTGGGAGCCTTCGGCATCTCAGACCCCGTGAACGGGAGGAGTAGAGACAAGAGAAGACTCAGACTCAGACTCCGACTCGCTACATAATGGGGAAAACCGGTTGAAGGTTTCTGTCGGCTGAATGAGCGACACCGGTTGAGCATTCCAACAGTATTTCCCTCCAGAAGCCATGAGAAAGTTGTCCGGCTGCGGGGACTGTGCGGGGGATTTATACTAACGTTACTGTCTGTACTTACTGGTGGCACAGACGCTGTTTCTTCCTTTCCTACACTGAAATTACCCTTGCCTAACGATTGCGTCTGAAGCTGGGCTTGTAGCACAGCTATTCTCGCCGTAAAGGCGATCGTTCTCCTGTATATTATGAGTACAGCGACTGCAATTAGAAGACATCATGTTAATGTTACTACTTAGCTTCGGCTGTTGAAGATGTTGACGAACCATGTCCAGATAAAGCGTCCGGAGTGAAAAAGTTGAATAAGGGAAAAAAGTTGCGATGGAAAAATGGAAAATAAAGTAAAATTGGCAGCTAAAACGCACAGGAAAATGACTCTTCTGTCTCGGGATAAAACGTCCGGGGTGAAAAAGTTTAACGAAAAAAGATGAGTGAGGACAAAACTAAAAAGTTGGTAAATTTGTTGAACACAGAGATTGATTAAACGTTTATTAAAAGTAAAACGTGAATAGTTTGGCAGGTAGCCAAGTAGCAACAAACAGCACAGCAGCACGGAGACAATGCGGAAGCGAGACGGAAGTCACGTGTCAGGTAGCAGTGGTGTTGTGACAAGCTACTTAGTCGTAGTTATGTGACTAAATCAAGTACATTCTCGTAATACCTAATATGTTAAAATTGTATTTTAGCTGCATTTTACCGATCACATAATCCCGTCTCATTTTCTCTTGCTGGTTTCTCCACTTGTCAAAGCAGTATCTCTCATGCCTTCCTGCAATCAGTAGTCTGTCCTTCTTTTTGATTGATTGTCCATCAATTGTGACAGGGAAGCTTTGATAGAAGAGGTTCAAGGCCTGTGCCTCATCCAACGTTTGGCTGCTGGACAATGCTCCTGTTCTACAACTTGTTCTTGCGGAGGAGGGGCCTGCAGTCTCATTACTTGAAAAAGGGAAAATAACAAAAACGTGTTAGCCATATGTAACAACTTTACAAGACATTGTAAAGGGTCATTTATATAATGAGTATAAATACTTACAGAGTCACTGGACATGGCAACTTTGGAGATCAGCTTCATTCCCATGCAGGCATTGAGTGGTGTCTTCATGCGGTAGTGCCTGTCAGCTGTAGCAGTTGTATGGGCCAAGTAGTCAGCAACAAGTGCCTTCTCTGCATCCGTGAAGTTGGCTTTGGTATGCGTCTCAAAGATTCGCCTTGCTACCTGGCTGGTGATGTTGGGGGAGTTTGTATCTGATGAAAGAACAAGATAAAACAGTTTTGGTTTTAGAAAACTGTACTGTCATAAAAGTATTGTGTAATGATAAAAAAACAGTGTTGTTCTTAACAGTGTTCGACTTACTTGGCATGAAACCTTTGTAGGTCATTGGAAGGGTTGTAGATGGCTCTTCCAACTGTGGAAATGAAGAATCTCTCATCTTCTTCCACGTCATCACATTTTTTAAGAAAAGCTGGTCGAACATGTCGGTAGTACGTATCCAACCACTGAAAATTTAGACCAAAAAAAACATATTTACCAGGTTTGTATTAAATCAATCTCATTCACAATAACCAGATTGTGGTAAATATACTTACTGCATCTTCCTCCTCGTCTAACGAAACGGTTGCCACCTGCTGTGTCGCTGTCTTGTGTTGCTTAACACCGATGACAGTCCATTTCTCACCATTTGGCAAGATGCACTCCTTCCTTGAGAGCCATTCGTTCAGCTACAATAGGAAATGTGACATATCAATAAAACATATGCCAAAAAAGCAAATACGATTCAACATTATAGCAATTAAAATGACATTAGTTAACTTACGGTCATATTTTTACAACTCTAGCCCTTTGGAGATGTTTCAGCATGAGCAGAGACTCCAGGTAGTACAGCATGAGCAGTTGTTCAGGTTCAACCAAAGATTCTTCACTCTTGGCCTTCCCAACGACACCCAGAAAGTCTTTCTTGGCCACCTCCAAGACTGCCACACATTCTTTCGGTGTCTTTGCAACTGTCATCATCTGTGTGTACCTGCAGAAAAACAATAATACGTTAATGATTTGAACAACAACACACACTTAAAATGTTAACTACATTTCCGTGAGGATCAATTTTAAATATATACACCTTTTCCCGGTAATTTCATGAGACACCTGCTTGCTCATGGACTTCTGTAAGTCATTCAGGCAGTCCTGGAAATGCTTGCATTGCTCATACAAGCTCCTTTCTGTCTGGATGAGGTTTGTTGACGTCGTGATGTAGCGAAGAAACCTCATCAGATTCTTCATGTAGTTTGCAATTGTTTGCTTCTTCTGTCCAATGTTTGCAAGCTTGGTAAAAAAGGACCTGCTTTGCTCCAATTTATTGACAAAATCCAGGGAAGGTTTGGTGGAGTCCATGTAAAACAAAAACCTAGACACATTTGCAACCTGTACATGAAAATGAAAATAATGTTAGTTGCATAGTTAATAACTACTTTGTAATTAAGTAATTCTCATTAAAATATTTCAACAGTTAAATTAAAGTAAAATTGCTGTACATACCTCCTGTTTGAAATTGGGAATGTTGTGGTCATCACGGAGATATTTGCAAATCCAGCCAGCAGATCACAATCCAGAGGGTGCTTTTGGTACAAACCACTCATTTGCATTGCCTTTCTCAGTTTGTTGTCACATGACTGGTTCATTGGTCTGGAAAACATTTGGTATCCAGATTAGAATCAATAAAATACATCCATGTTCACTTATATACACTTATGTGTAGTAGTTGTTTATGAGATTATTTATATTTACTTACGGTTGGTACAAGGCAGACTTGTCATCCTCCGTGTTGTTGTCTGATTCAGCATCTGCATCTTCAGTTGGTGTCAACACATGAGCCACTTCCACTTGGCTGAAATATCATACAGATAAACAAAAACAATTATATTATATTACAATCAAACATAATTGGACAACAGTTATAATGAGTTGAAATATGATGTAACTTGCATATATATTATTTTATCAGTGTAAGAAATAGCTTACACAGGTGCTTGTTTGACTTCTGGCTTGTTCTTAACAATATGACCCGTTTCTTCAAGCTTCTGGATCAGGAGTTGGAGTCTGTCTTGTTGTATAACAATACAGCTCAGTAAGCTGTAGTCAAAGATCCTGCCTTTGCAAAGATGCTCTATCATGGAATCTCGGGCAGCGGCGACTTCTTGAACAATCTCTTGTTTTGTTTTTAACTTCATGCACACTCTGCTGAGGTGTCGAGAGAGGGTGTCCTGGTTCTTCAAGCAAAATCTGCAGACAAGAGGGATCCTTCTTTGTTTTCTGTAAGACAGTAAATGCACAGTAAGTACATGTAATGAAGTTACTAGCAGTATGTCAATACTTACACACCTATTATTACTGGTGCTAGCAGAGCTACTGCTAACATTAATAACAGCAACGTTACTGTGGTTTAATTGTGTTTCTGGCCTCAAAGCTTCTAATGCTCTCACACAAAAGCACCTCAAATTTAGGTCATGCTTCATTTTGGGCATACTACTAACATTAATAACAGCAACATACTAACAGTAATATACATGGAATAATTATAGAGGTACATTACCTTGAACCAGTTGCATTTGCAGATGCCATCTTGCTGAAAAATGAAGGAAGTAATAACACAATCGCGAAGAAATCTCTGCAGAATAAGGAAAAAAGCAATAATCCAAAATATCAGCTCCCAGAAGGAAAGAGTGTTGTCGTTGCTCTCAGTTGAATTCTCTTTTCTGAAGTGGAGTATATACTGTTGCCTTGGTCAGTATATATACACACAATCAGATTGGCCCAACCCCATTCCACAATAAAATATTCCATTCAGGCTAGATTTACGCATACGCAAATGAGATGGCTCATTCAGCTTCACACCTCACAATACCTCTGGAGGTCAGATTTCAACCCTGCAGGGTAAACACCGTGCTTTACATTTAACAGACACTCTTACCCAGGCTGACTTAAAGTTAATGGATGCATATATTTTTTGTGTAATTATTTTTTTCATACCTTCCCCCAGTGGGAATCGAACCCACAACTCTTTCATTGCAAACACCATGCTCTACCAACTGAGCTACATCCATGCCACAATTCAGACTACTGCCCATAATAATTCCTATCTAAACCTTTCGGCTTGTGAAAGGTTTAACAATAAATCTTATGTCAAATTCCATTGTAACTAATTGCCATGGGAAAGCAGTCAAGTCAGCCATCCCATTGATAAATTCATCAAAAACAGTCAAAGGACAGAACATTTTAAATGTATTTCTACAGTAGAGTATCCCTGTTACGAACCCCGTGGCTTTAAACGTCTAGGGTGGATGGACATGAGACCCGTAACATAATCCATGCAAATTAGGATGATGACATGGAACAGTGAGAACGAAAAACTACGCGACAACCATAAACTACCGTCAAACATAAAATGTTTGTGTGAACACACGGTAAAGGTTTGGGAAAAAGGGCTGAGCAGGAACCAAGAAATGAAACAATAGTGTAAAAAAAACCTAAACTGATATTGCCTGCCTCAAGAACCGCTAAGCTACTGCTAATCATACAAAAGTACAGGGGGTGGTCCGCTCAGGTCTAACTAGTGTGTTTAGACAGATTTCTTCCTACGGGTAATGTACGCCCAAGTGCAGCTAGCTTAAACTCCCCTTTTCCCAGAAACACACACAGTTACCAAACAGAGTGATCAGCAAATTAGTGAGTACACAATACACCACAGTATCCATACTCACATAGGGAAAATAGTCTCTAACAAAGTTACCAAACAGAGTAACCAGCAACTTGGTGAGTAAACAAAAAACAGGACACCACAGTATCCATACTCACATACGGAAAATAGTCTTCTTCTCAACAAACACAACTGACTGTTTTTTATACAATGTGATGTGTGATTGAAAAACCAGAAACAGTTGGTGCAATGCAGAGGAATGTTCACTGATTGGTCCACCTTAGCAATCAGCAGACACCTCAACGACCACCAATCAGGAACATGCAGGACACCTGTTATTAGGGCAGAAGGAGAGGAAACACAAAAAGACACAGGATACCTGTATCCGTAACAATCCCAGTAGTGGACTTTATTAGTTAAAGCCATAGTGTACATTTTTGTAACAGGAATGGAATTGACTGAATGATGAATTGATTTAATGGTAAAAGACTGAATTTGACTGTGAGCTGACAGCAAGGGAGGAGTTGGAGGTGTGTTTTAGTGGGAGGATTGTGTTGTGGAAATAGAATGTATTTGACTAGAGGCTGACAGGCAGAGGAAGGGTGGAGGGAGTGTGTCACACCCTGGCTATGGGACTCTAGTTGTTGAGCCAGGGTGTGTTTGTTCTATGTGGTGTGTTTCTATGTTGGGGGTTCTGGTTTGTTGTTTTCTATGTTTGCCTTAGTGACTCCCAATCAGAGGCAACTAGTGTCAGCTGTTGGCTGGTTGTCTCTGATTGGGAGCCGTATTTAACTGTCTGTTTTTCACTTTGTGTTTGGGGTTATTTTTTTATTTTTTGTTCCGTGTCGGTATATGTTTACCGTTGGACGTTACGAGTCGTTTATTGTTTTGTTCGTGCTTGATTTACAGTTTTTGCCCATTGCTTACACACTAAAACCGAATGCTTAGACCAAAGCCTCAATACCTAAACTTCTTGTAGCATACCTTAAACACAGTGTAACCATAGCTTAAACACAATGTCAACTTTGCACTTTGTTTGTAATTCTGTAACACACTTATTGTGAAACACTACACACGTTTTCTTACATTAGACACGTTGTTCAAAAACGAAATCACCTGTTATCATTGGGAAAACACTCTGTTCAAAATACAAAACACATCTGGCAATTGTATGCACTTACATACACACCTGAAAACACTTGCACAGAAAACAGAACACCAATCAGTCTGAGCCTTAGCACTACAAATGGGCCTCAGGTAAGCCATTTTTAACTTTGCAAGCATGGAGGCAATGAGAGTCAGAGTAAGAGGAGGACAAAGAGAGAGAGGAGTCGGATGAGGAAGAGGACCAGTGCGGAGACGTATATCAGATGACATCAGGGCTACTCTGGTGGACCATGTGATAAATCATGGCCTGTCCATGAGAGAGGCTGGGCAAAGAGTCCACCCTAACCTCAGTCGCTACACAGTAGCATCGATAATAAGGACATTCCGACTGGAGAACAGGTATATCTTCAAGTTTCTACCCAGACTGTACCTACTGTATGTGTCACATGATTCTGTATCATATTACAGTATTACTGTACTAACTATACTATACAAAAATGGATAGTACTGTGAAGTACTGTATATGTAAAGGAATACCATTGTGATGTTGCAGTACTGTGTACAGTTTGAAAGTACAGTATGTGAAAAATAACCTAACCAATGACATCTTGTGGTGGCATTTTCTACAGAATGGTTGGACGACCTCCTCAAGGTGGAAGGGAACGGCTCTTCACTCAACAACAAGAGCTTGCCATCATTGAAATGGTGCGAGAAAATAATGCAATCCGACTTCGTGAGTTGCAACAACGCATAATTGCAAATGGAAATGAATTCAACAATATCAACTGGGTCAGCATTTCTACACTAAGTCGCATCCTACAGAAACATAACTTCAGAATGAAGCAGCTGTACAGGGTGCCATTTGAGAGGAACAGTGTCAGGGTCAATGTCACGATCGTCGGAAGGAGCGGACCAATACGCAGCGCGTGGAGTGAACATGATGACTTTATTTATAAAGCAACCACGTAAAAACAACAAAAGACGATAGTGAAGTCCTAACGTAACAATACACTGAACTTGGAACAATAACCCACAAAACAAAGGTGAAAACTGACAGTTTAAGATGGCTCCCAATCAGAGATAACGAGCCGACAGCTGACACTCGTTACCTCCGATTGGGAGTCGTTGACTACAACATACAACCACCTAGAAAAACAACCCACAGACCTGCAAACATAGAAATACACCCGACAGAACTACCAACATAGAAAAACACCCAAATCCCCAACAAAACAACATACACTCTAGCTCACATACAAAGTCCTAGAGCCAGAGTGTCACAGTACTCCTAAAGGTGCGCACTCCGGGCGCACCAGCATACGCTCTAGGGGAGGGTCTGGGTGGGCGTCTGTCCACGGTGGTGGCTCTGGCCCCGGTCGTGATCCCCACCCCACCACAGTCCAAACTGCTTAGTAGGCAGTACCGGACTAAGGGACAGCACCTGACTAAGGGGCAGCACCGGACTAAGTGGCAGCACCGGACTAGGGGCAGCCCGGACCAAGGGGCAGCACCGGGCTAAGGGGCAGCACCTGACTAAAGGGCAGACCGGACTGAGGGCAGATCCTGGCTGGCTGGCTCAGGCGGATCCTGGCTGACGGCTCTGGCGGATCCTGGCTGGCGGAAGACTCTGGCTGATCCTGTCTGGCAGAAGGCTCTGGCTGATCCTGTCTGGCAGAAGGCTCTGGCTGATCCTGTCTGGCAGAAGGCTCTGGCTGATCCTGTCTGGCAGAAGGCTCTGGCTGATCCTGTCTGGCAGAAGGCTCTGGCTGATCCTGTCTGGCGGAAGGCTCTGGCTGATCCTGTCTGCGGAAGGCTCTGGCTGATCCTGTCTGGCGGAAGGCTCTGGCTGATCCTGTCTGGCAGAAGGCTCTGGCTGATCCTGTCTGGCGGAAGGCTCTGACGGCGTTGGGCAGACGGAGAGTTCACGCCACCGTTGGGCAGACGGGCAGTTCAGGCGGGCGTTGGGCAGACGGACAGTTCAGACGGCGTTGGGCAGACGGACAGTTCCAGGCCCCCGTTGGGCAGACGGCAGACTCTGGCCGTCTGAGGCGCATCGTAGGCCTGGTGCGTGGTGCCGGAACAGGAGGTACCGGGCTGAGGACACGCATCTCAGGGCTAGTGCGGAGAGAAGCAACAGGGCTTGCTGGACCCTGGGAACGCACATGACGCCTAGTGGGGAGCCGGAACAGGGCATGCTGGACCCTGGGGACTCCCATAACGCCCTAGTGCGGGGAGCCGGAACAGGGCATGCTGGACCCTGGGGACTCCCATAACGCCTAGTGCGGGGAGCCGGAGACAGGGCATGCTGGACCCTGGGGTCTCCCATAACGCCCAGTGCGGGGAGCCGGAACAGGGCATGCTGGACCCTGGGGACTCCCATAACGCCTAGTGCGGAGAGCAGGAACAGGCCGGGCGGGGGCTGGCGACGCGCACCGTATCCCTGGTGCGAGGCGGAACAGGCCGGGCCGGGCTGGCGGCGCACCGTATCCCTGGTGCGTGGAGTAGGAACAGGCCGGGGCGGGGCTGGCGGCGCGCACCGTATCCCTGGTGCAGTGGCCGGGAACAGGCCGGGCCGGGTTGGCGAGCGCACCGTATCCCTGGTGCGAGGAGTAGGAACAGGCCGGGCTGGCTGGCGGCGCGCAGTATCCCTGGTGCGAGTGGCGGAACCAGGCCGGGCCGGGTTGGCGGCGCACCGTATCCCTGGTGCGAGGAGTAGGAACAGGCCGGGTGGGCTGGCGAGCGCACCGTATCCTTAGTGCGAGGGACCGGAACAGGCCGTACTGCAGGGGAACACACACTACTGGCTGCACCACGGGGACTAGGACGGGCCGGACCGAACTGGTTACACACCCCAGTACCTCACGCCGTGCCTCAACACTTTCCTTCCCTGCTTTACCCAGTTGCCCCCCTTGACCTGGTAGCCCACTGAATCCGTCCCTTCTCTGCCTCCGTCAGCCCCCTTAACCTGGCAGCCCTCTGACTCTGCCTTGTGGCAGCCTCCTGCTGCTCCGTCGCCCAAGCCATGTGCCCCCCAAAAAATTTCTTGGGGTTGCCTCTCGTCCTTCCGGCGATGATGGCCCTGCTGATGCCGTTGCTCCTCTCGCCGTCGCCTCTCCACCGTCTCGTTCCATGGTGGCGATCCATACCATCTAGGATCTCCTCCCAAGTCCAGGACCCTTTACCTTCCACCAGTTCCTTCCATGTCCAGACCCTTTGTTCCTGGACGCACTGTGGTTCCTTTATGGTGGGTTATTCTGTCACGATCGTCGGAAGGGAGCGGACCAATACGCAGCGCGTGGAGTGAACATGATGACTTTTATTTATAAAGCAACCACGTAAAAACAACAAAAGGCGATAGTGAAGTCCTAACGTAACAATACACTGAACTTGGAACAATAACCCACAAAACAAAGGTGAAAACTGACAGTTTAAATATGGCTCCCAATCAGAGATAACGAGCCGACAGCGACACTTTCGTTACCTCCGATTGGGAGTCATTGACTACAACATACAACCACCTAGAAAAACAACCCACAGACCTGCAAACATAGAAATACACCCGACAGAACTACCAACATAGAAAAACACCCAAATCCCCAACAAAACAACATACACTCTAGCTCACATACAAAAGTCCTAGAGCCAGAGTGTCACAGTCAAGGACTTGCGCCATAATTATGTGCAGGTATGTGTCACTTTACTTTACATACTATATATTGTGATGTGGGAATGAGGGTTTATGCTGCCACCTGCCCTGCCTGTAGCTTGTAGTTTTGGTCTAACCCAGCCCCTACTTGTGTGAAAATATAGACATTGTAGTTCCTGTATGTGTTTTCAGTAACAATATTCAATATTTTCTGTTACAGACGGTTCTGGAGTTTGATGTCGCCGAACTGCCGCATTAGTTCATCTACGTGGATGAGGCAGGCTTCAATCTGGCCAAAACCAGGCGTCGGGGCCGTAACGTAGTTGGACAAAGGGCTGTTGTAAATGTCCCTGGGCAGCGTGGGGGAAATATCACCTTGTGTGCTGCAATTAGTGTCGAAGGAGTCCTGCATCATCATGCCACTCTAGCTCCCTACAATACAGGACAGATCATTGCATTTCTAGATGCACTACATGCAGTTGTGCAGGACAGACCACAGCAGCCCAGGTTTGTTGTCATCTGGGATAATGTTAGTTTCCACCGGGCTGCTCTGGTCCGAGATTGGTTCAACAACCATAATCATTTCACAGTTTTATACCTTTTCCCCTTACAGCCCCTCTCTAAATGGAATCGAGAATTCTTTTCAGCGTGGCGGTGGAAAGTATATGATCGGCAACCACATGCCCGCATGACTCTTCTGCAAGCAATGGAAGAGGCATGTGGAGACATTGAGGTGGGATCAATCCAAGGGTGGATTCGGCACACAAGGCGATATTTTCCCGATGCCTAGCCCGCGAGGACATTGCCTGTGATGTTGACGAGGTCTTGTGGCCAGATCCGAACAGAAGGCGTGATCCATAATCCCCCCCCCCCCCACCACACACGCACATGCACACACACACACAAAACAAGTATATGTTTTTTCCCCCAATAGCAATTTATCCAGTAATTGTATTGTTTCTTTTACTTTTGTTTGTTGCTAAATTTGATGTTAAGAATTTCTGTAAGAATGTTTGTTATTTTGTAAACTTTTTTTTTGTAAATACTGTTTGATTACTGCAGAAATTCTACTTTTGAGTTTTACAGAAGACAATGACAATAAAATGACAATAAAAATAGAAACACGAAGACTGCAGTGTTTTATATAAATCCCATCAGTGTGTTTCTGTTGATATGAAAGTGTAATTCAAATGTTGCTTGTGTGTATGGTTTTGTTGCAATAATTTCATTTGTAGAAAGGAGTGTTAAGTTTTGATGGCAGTGTTTCATTTTGGCATATATGTGAGTTGTTAATCTCCAAGTGCTATGTCTGATTGGCTTGTGTGTTGAGTTTTGACATAATGAGCCAAATTCTGCAAAAAGTGTGTAAGCAATAGGCAAAAACTGTAAATATTGTAGTACAAAATAGGTGATACATGTTTCATTATGGTACTACATGTAAATACATCCCTGTAAAAGTACTGCAGAAGTAGAGAGAATACTACAGACACAGTGGAATCATTGAACAAAATCTGAAATATATTGATAAAAAAACAATACAGTACTGTAAAACATCAAATGCAGTGTTCCTCAACTTGCTTGCTTGTATTGTAAAAAGCTAAACATAGGAGTGATTACTGTACTTCTACATTTTCATCAACTCTGTCTTGTGGTTTTGGCCACAGGTTCTCATCTACATCACAATGGATGTTTTCATTAGCCAAACATCTTGGAAAAAACCTTTGGCCATGGCGAATCCAGGCCTGACACTGGTCTGCCGTGATGTCATTGCATGCGTCATCCATGGCCTGGAGAAGAGTGACTTGTTCATGAGGGCGCCTATCATAAACCTTCCCATCTCCATGTGAAGAAAAATTCCTCAATCGGGTTAAGGAAAGGAGAGTATGGGGGTAAATACAGGGTGGTAAATTGTGCATGGGCCTGAAACCATGCTTGCATCATATGAGTATGGTGGAACCTGACATTATCCCACATAATGACATAGGTCACGCCACCAGCTCTACAGGCCTGATCGAGCTCATCAAGGAAGGTTACAAGGGGACCATAGAAACGGTGTCTGATAAAGAATGATGATGAAATATTTCATCCATAGATAATGTAGTCTAATTGGTTCATGCTCCACGCTAATTGTGTCATGAACCCTGCGTCCTGAGTCTGTTCCTGCCTGTGTTGCCGTTTTTCTGCTCTGAATCTCCTGTTTCCTGAAGGTTCCTGAACGCACCCTGTCCGGTTGCCGGGCGACGTTGCTAGGCGGGTGATCTCTCGATTACCCGCACCTGCTTCTCATCAGCTTCGGCACACCTGGTCCTGATCATCACCCCTTCATAAGCTCTGACCTGACATCCATTCCCTGCCGGATCGTTAGCCATGAACATCATTCTCCCGGGACCTTCACCCAACCCCTGCCTGGTTGTCAGCGGCTGCCGTGCCATCATTGGATCTGCCACTTCACCTCCACCAACTCATCTCTGCCGCCCGCTCCGTCTCCTGGATTACTCTGCATCTTTTTGAATCTGTTACAGTTTTTTACAATCACTTTGGCACTAATTTCAGAACCTTGACGTCATTTTTCAAAACTCTAGACTCAAAACTCACAACCAATGATCAAAATGCACATTTTTCAAAACTCTAACACTTTTTTCAATTGCTTGGATACAATACACATAAAACTAAGATCATTTGTTCATTTAACAAAAGTCACCTGTTCAATATGACACAACTTAACATCAAAGTACTACTATTTCAAAAGGCAATTCACACATTACATTTCAGATGAGTGTCTACTCATTTCATTACAATTATCCAACTATCAATTGATACAACTGCTCAAAATGATAAGTAACTGTTGCATTACTCTTAATGCATAGTTGTATGGAAACAGACAAACAATATTCCATGTTTAGATCATGAAAGTTTCAAAGTAACGAGATTCATTGTCACCAATTAGCGTGGAGCATGAACCAATTAGACTACATTATCTATGGATGTAATATTTCATCATCATTCTTTATCAGACACCGTTTCTATGGTCCCCTTGTAACCTTCCTTGATGAGCTCGATCAGGTCTGTAGAGCTGATGGCGTGACCTATGTCATTGTGTGTGATAATGTCAGGTTCCACCATGCTCATATGATGCAAGCATGGTTTCAGGCCCATGCACAATTGACCACCCAGTATTTACCCCCATACTCTCCTTTCCTTAACCCGATTAAGGAATATTTCTCCACATGGAGATGGAAGGTTTATGATAGGCGCCCTCATGAACAAGTCACTCTTCTCCAGGCCATGGATGACGCATGCAATGACATCACGGCAGACCAGTGTCAGGCCTGGATTCGCCATGGCCAAAGGTTTTTTCCAAGATGTTTGGCTAATGAAAACATCCATTGTGATGTAGATGAGAACCTGTGGCCAAAACCACAAGACAGAGTTGATGAAAATGTAGAAGTACAGTAATCACTCCTATGTTTTGCTTTTTTACAGTACAAGCAAGCAAGTTTATGTTTTACAGTACTGTATTGTTTTTCATCAATATATTTCAGATTTTGTTCAATGATTCCACTGTGTCTGTGGTATTCTCTCTACTACTGCAGTACTTTTACAGGGATGTATTTACATGTAGTACCATAATGAAACATGTATCACCTATTTTGTACTACAATATTTAATGATTGTACGAACAATGACACAGTGAAACTATTGGTTGCTTGTGTGTGGGTGATCTAAATTAACGTTTCATTGGTATTTCACAATACATTTGTATTTGGAATCAATGATTGTGCAAGTGTAAGATTTATTTAAATATATGAATGCACAATGCAATGTTTTGAACATTGGACAGCCTGTGTTACAAGTGATGACCGTTTTGAGTTTTGTGTCTAGAGTTTTGAAAAATGACGTCAAGGTTCTGAAATTAGTGCCAAAGTCATTGTAAAAAACTGTAACAATCACCCATATTAGCAAACTTATTTAATTTCAAACATCACATTTCTCTAGTATAGGCTACGATATCAGCAAAATGCTTTTGATAAGTGATCGGTATGGTAGGTGTCGATCATTTCTGTTTTTCATCCCCAGTTCTACTACTTACTGTGAGGATGCTATGAGGATTATTGTGTGTGTGTGTGTGTGTGTGTGTGTGTGTCTGTGTGTTTGTGTGTGTGCGAGTGTTTGTGTGTGTGTGCGTGTGTGACAAACCAGTATCTTTGATGAGGGGCCAGGTGCTGATCTGGCAAAGACCTCACCTCCAGCTTCACAACACCTCTGGAGGTCAGATTTAAACCCTGCAGGGTAAACACCGTGCTTTACATTTAACAGACACTCTTACCCTGGCTGACTTAAAGTTAATGGATGCATATATGTTTTGTGTAATTATTTTTTTCATACCTTCCCCCAGTGGGAATTGAACCCACAACCCTGGCATTGCAAACACCATGCTCTACCAACTGAGCTACATCCATGCCACAATTCAGACTACTGCCCATAATAATTCCTATCTAAACCTTTCGGCTTGTGAAACCCCCAGACAGAGGTGTGAAATTCCTCAACTTGAGGAGCTTCAAACATCAGAACAATGGCCTGACAACACCTGAGACATTTTTTAGGAAGATGGCATCTGCCATAGACAAGGGTGAAAATAAAAACAACATGCAGGTTTTCTTTTAAATGTGTTGTTTATTTTAAAGTGCAGATACCCAAAACTGAAATTTAAGTTGAACATGCATGGCTAAATATATTACAAAATTACAGATGTACATTTTAAAAAGGGGTTTAAGGATATTTTTGAGTCCCATCAGCTATTGGTGATTTTGTGCTGACTGGCCTAGCTGTCAAGCCATTCCAAAATCTTATCCTTCTACACCAAAATATTTTCTTGACACTCCATAGTCAAACAACAGTTCTTCCTGTACCGGAATGTCTCGTTGGGCAATGAAAAGGATGCAATGGCCTAGGCGACAACACCTTGGGTGGGCAATTGTCTTCAAAATGAATGTTCATATATAACATGCCATTCTCCCATGCATTATGCTGTTGGGTCAGGGAGGAGGGAGGTTGAAATGCTGGGAAAAACAACTCCACAGAAGATCCACACTGCATTTAAACATTTCTCAAATGAAAGTAACAGCATTAGAATATATATAGGGTTGCCTAATCACACATTTGACATTTTGGAAGGATTTAACCTATTTGAAAAAAGTTGAAAGGCAACGTGGATCTACTGTGGAGTAGTTCTTCCCAGCACTTCAACCAAATCAGATTTATATTACATATTGCCTGGTGTGATTTAAAATGGAAAGAAAGCTCTAATCTTTACCCAAATGGTCTCAAATTAAAGGCCTGTTGGTAATTTCAGTGGAACCATCCAACCCAAGTAGCTATTCAACCTCAAAACTACCTGGTTTTGCTGTACATTCAAAACAGCAGTATAATGTGAAACTTCTTGTGGGCATTTAACAATGACAGAAAATCTTTTCCCAACTGGTCTCAAATGAGCTGTACTCTCAGGCCCATGTGATAAAGGGTTTTACTAGGTAGGGAGTGTAGAACAAGATGCATGGAGCTCCAGAGGTCACAAGGTCAATGTGGGCCTGCATGGATGTCAGCAGGGCATGAGGGAGAAACCCCCAAGTGAAAAGGTGTGTCTGTGTGTGTCTGTGTGAGTGAGTGAACCTGTCCTACAGGGGCCAGAGCAGGCAGCCCCTTTCTCCTAGCCTGCTGCACCTCTGGATGACCAGGGAGTGAGCTGTACTCTCAGGCCCATGGGTGAGAGTGTTTTAATAGGCAGAGAGTGTTTAAATAGAGGCATGGAGGTCCATGGAGTGAGCTGTACTCTCAGACCCATGGGAGATGTCCTTTACTAGGCAGGGAGTGTAGAACAAGATAAATGGTGCTCCAGAGGTCACAAGGTCAATGTGGGCCTGCATGGATGTCAGCAAAAATACCTGTGGGAGTTTCAAAATGACAGAAAGCTCTAATCTTTTCCCAAATGGTCTCAAATTATAGGCCTGATCACCTGGACTGATGCCTGTTGGTAATTTCAGTAGAACCAATCAACTCAAGTAGCTATTCAACCTCAAAATGACCTGGTTTTGCTGTACATTCAAAATAGCAGTATAGTGCAAAACTGCCTGTGTGCGTTTCAAAATGACAGAAAGCTCTAATCTTTTCCCAAATGGTCTCAAATTATAGGCCTGATCACCCTGGACCAATGGGAGAAGGCACAAGTGAATAGGTGTGTCTGTGTGAGTGAGTGAACCTGTCCACAGGGGGGCAGAGCAGGCAGCCCCTAGGAGCTGTTCTCCTAGTGAAAACCATCCGATTTCCAGGTGAACGGTTAAGGGGGTTTGCCCCCCTTGGGGTCCCCCCCCAACCCGGCCATGGACCCCCAGCACGTCCATGTGTGAGTCAGGAGCCATCCCCTGGTTCTCCTAGTGAAAACCGTCCGATTACATGGTGAACGGTTAAGGGGGTTTGCCCACCTTGGGGTCCCCCCCAACCCGGCCATGGGCACCCAGCACGCCCATGTGTGAGTCAGGAGCCACCCCCTTGTTCTCCTAGTGAAAACCATCCTAAGATTACAGGTGGCGGCCCCTTTTGGTCGAACGGGTGGGGGGTTTGCCCCCCTTGGGGTCCCCCCCCAACCCGGCCATTGGCACCCAGCACGCCCATTTGTGATTCAGGAGCCATCCCCTGGTTCTCCTAGTGAAAACCGTCCTAAAATGACAGGTGGCGGCCCCTTTTGGTCGAATCCGGGTGGGGGGTTTGCCCCCACTTGGGGTCTCCCCCCCAACCCGGCCATGGGCACCCAGCACGTCCATGTGTGAGTCAGGAGCCATCCCCTGTTTCTCATAGTGAAAACCGTCCTAAAATGACAGGTGGCGCCCCCTTGTGGACGATTCCGGGTGGGCCCCGCCCTTGGGGGTCTCCCCCAAGCCAGCCATGGGCACCAACCCGCCCATGTATGACTGAAGGAGCCCTACTCTAGTTTAATTAGTGAAATCCGTCCTAAAATGCGAATTCGCGCCACCCCATGGCTGAAAATCAGCTGGGGGGCAGTGCACCCACACCCCCACCACCCCCCACCCCCAACCCCCAAACCCCTTGGTGTCTCCACCAAGACAGACATGAGCACCCATCCTGGGCATGTGTGACTGAAGGAGCCCTCCTCTGGTTCTCCAAGTGAAATCCGTCCTAAAATGTGAAACGGCGCCACCCCATGGCCGAAAATCAACTGGGGGGCAGTGCACCCACACCCCACCCACCCCCACCCCCAACCCCCAAGCCCCTTGGTGTCTCCACCAAGACAGACATGAGCACCCATCCTGGGCATGTGTGACTGAAGGAGCCCTCCTCTGGTTCTCCTAGTGAAATCCGTCCTAAAATGCGAAATGGCGCCACCCCATGGCCGAAAATCAGCTGGGGGGCAGTGCACCCCACACCCCCACCACCCCCCCACCCCCAACCCCCAAGCCCCTTGGGGTCTCCCCAAGCCAGACATGAGCACCCATCCTGGGCATGTGTGACTGAAGGAGCCCTCCTCTGGTTCTCCTAGTGAAATCCGTCCTAAAATGCGAAATGGCGCCACCCCATGGCCGAAAATCAGCTGGGGGGCAGTGCACCCCCACCCCCAACACCCCCCATCCCCAACACACAAGCCCCTTGGGGTCTCCCCCAAGCTGGACATGAGCACCCATCCTGGGCATGTGTGACTGAAGGAGCCCTCCCCTGGTTCTCCTAGTGAAAACCGTTGGGATATCATGTGGGGGTGTCTGACCCTCCAACCCAATCCGACCAAGTGCACCCATGTCGGCCTTGTGTGTCTCAGGAGCCAGTCCCTGGTTCTCCTAGTGAAAACCGGAGGGTTACCATGTGGGGGTGTCTGACCCTCCACTCCAATCCGACCAAGAGCACCCATTTCGGCCTTGTGTGACTCAGGAGCCGGTCCCTGGTTCTCCTAGTGAAAACCGGAGGGTTACCATGTGGGGTGTCTGACCCTCCACCCCAATCCGACCAAGAGCACCCATTTCGGCCTTCTGTGACTCAGGAGCCGGTCCCTGGTTCTCCTAGTGAAAACCGGAGGGTTACCATGTGGGGTGTCTGACCCTCCACCCCAATCCGACCAAGAGCACCCATTTAGCCATGTGTGAGTCAGGAGCCATCCCTGGTTCTCCTAGTGAAAACCATCCGATTTCCAGGTGAACGGTTAAGTGGGGTTGCCCCCCTTGGGGTCCCCCCAACCCGGCCATGGACCCCCCAGCACGCCCATGTGTGAGTCAGGAGCCATCCTCTGGTTCTCCTAGTGAAAACTGTCCTAAAATGACAGGTGGCGCCCCCTTGTGGTCGAATCCGGGTGGGGGGGTTTGCCCCCCCTTGGGGTCCCCCCCCAACCCGGCCATGGGCACCCAGCACGCCCATGTGTGAGTCAGGAGCCATCCCCTGGTTCTCCTAGTGAAAACCGTCCTAAAATGACAGGTGGCGCCCCCTTGTGGACGAATCCGGGTGGGGGGTGCCCCCCCTGGGCCCCCCCAAGCCAGACATGGGCACCCACCCGCCCATGTATGACTGAAGGAGCCCTACTCTAGTTTATTAGTGAAATCCGTCCTAAAATGCGAATTGGCGCCACCCCATGGCCGAAAATCAGCTGGGGGGTAGTGCACCCCCACCCCAAACACCCCACACCCCCAACCCCCAAGTGCCTCGGGGTCTCCCCCAAGCCAGACATGAGCACCCATCCTGGGCATGTGTGACTGAAGGAGCCCTCCTCTGGTTCTCCTAGTGGAAACCGTCCTAAAATGACAGGTGGCGCCCCCTTGTGGACGAATCCGGGTGGAGGGGGTTGGGGGCCCTGGGGTCTCCCAGCCGGCCATGGGCACCCAGCACGACCATGTGTGAGTCAGGAGCCATCCCCTGGTTCTCATAGTGAAAACCGTCCTAAAATGACAGGTGGCGCCGAAGGGTTCCAACCGGCCATGGGCACCCAGCACGTCCATGTGTGAGTCAGGAGCCATCCTGGTTCTCATAGTGAAACCGTCCTAAAATGACAGGTGGCGCCCCCTTGTGGACGAATCCGGGTGGGGGTGGGGGGCCCCCCTGGGGTCTCCCAAGCCGGCCATGGGCACCCAGCACGTCCATGTGTGAGTCAGGAGCCATCCCCTGGTTCTCATAGTGTAAACCGTCCTAAAATGACAGGTGGCGCCCCTTGTGGACGAATCCGGTGGGCCCCCCTTGGGGGTCTCCCCAAGCCAGCCATGGGCACCCAACCGCCCATGTATGACTGAAGGAGCCCTACTCTAGTTTAATTAGTGAAATCTGTCCTAAAATGCGAATTGGCGCCACCCCATGGCCGAAAATCAGCTGGGGGTAGTGCACCCCCCACCCCAAACTCCCCCAACCCCCAACCCCCAAGCCCCTCGGGGTCTCCCCCAAGCCAGACATGAGCACCCATCCTGGGCATGTGTGACTGAAGGAGCCCTCCTCTGGTTCTCCTAGTGAAATCCGTTCTAAAATGCGAAATGGCGCCACCCCATGGCCGAAAATCAGCTGGGGGGCAGTGCACCCCCACCCCCCAACACCCCCCATCCCCAACACACAAGCCCCTTGGGGTCTCCCCCAAGCCGGACATGAGAACTCATCCTGGGCATGTGTGACTGAAGAAACCCTCCCCTGGTTCTCCTAGTGAAACCGTCGGGAGACCATGTCCAATTGGAAGTGGGGTGTCTGACCCCCCACCCCAATCCGACCAAGAGCACCCATTTCGGCCTTGTGTCAGGAGCCGGTCCCTGGTTCTCCTAGTGAAAACCGGAGGGTTACCATGTCTGATTGGAGTGGGGTGTCTGACCCCCCACCCCAATCCGACCAAGAGCACCCATTTCGGCCTTCTGTGACTCAGGAGTTGGTCCCTGGTTCTCCTAGTGAAAACCGGAGGGTTACCATGTGGGGGTGTCTGACCCTCCACCCCAATCCGACCAAGAGCACCCATTTCGGCCATGTGTGAGTCAGGAGCCATCCCCTGGTTCTCCTAGTGAAAACCATCCGATTTCCATGTGAACGGTTAAGTGGGGTTTGCCCCCCCTTGGGGGTCCCCCCCAACCCGGCCATGGACCCCCAGCACGCCCATGTGTGAGTCAGGAGCCATCTCCTGGTTTTCCTATTGAAAACCATCCTAAAATGACAGGTGGCACCCCCTTGTGGTCGATCCGGGTGGGGGGGGTTGCCCCCCTTGGGGTCCCCCCAACCCGGCCATGGGCACCTAGCACGCCCATGTGTGAGTCAGGAGCCATCCCCTGGTTCTCCTAGTGAAAACTGTCCGATTACATGGTGAACGGTTAAGGGGGGTTCCCCCCTTGGGGTCCCCCCCCAACCCGGCCAATGACCCCCAGCACGCCCATGAGTGAGTCAGGAGCCACCCCCTGGTTCTCCTAGTGAAAACTCGTCCTATGAAGACAGGTGGCGCCCCCTTATGGTTGAATCCGAGGGGGTGGGCCTGGGGTCCCCCAACCCGGCCATGGGCACCCAGCACGTCCATGTGTGAGTCAGGAGCCATCCCCTGGTTCTCCTAGTGAAAACCGTCCTAAAATGACAGGTGGCGCCCCTTGTAGACGAATCCGGGTGGGGGGGGCCCCCCTTGGGGGTCTCGGGTCTCCCCCAAGCCAGCAATTGGCACCCACCCGCCCATGTATGACTGAAGGAGCCCTACTCTAGTTTATTAGTGAAATCCATCCTAAAATGCGAATTGGCGCCACCCCATGGCCGAAAATCAGCTGGGGGGTAGTGCACCCCCACCCCAAACACCCCACACCCCCAAGCCCCTCGGGGGTCTCCCCCAAGCCAGACATGAGCACCCAATCTGGGCATGTGTGACTGAAGGAGCCCTCCTCTGGTTCTCCTAGTGAAAACCGTCCTAAAATGACAGGTGGCGCCCCCTTGTGGATGAATCCGGGTGGGGGTTGGAGCCCCCTTGGGGTCTCCCCAAGCCGGCCATGGGCACCCAGCACGTCCATGTGTGAGTCAGGAGCCATCCCTGGTTCTCATAGTGTAAACCGTCCTAAAATGACAGGTGGCGCCCCCTTGTGGACGAATCCCGGGTGGGGGGGGTGGGGCCCCCCTGGGGTCTCCCCCAAGCCGGCCATGGGCACCCAGCACGTCTATGTGTGAGTCAGGAGCCATCCCCTGGTTCTCATAGTGTAAACCGTCCTAAAATGACAGGTGGCGCTCCCTTGTGGACGAATCCGGGTGGGCCCCCCCCTTGGGGGTCTCCCCCAAGCCAGCCATGAGCACCCACCCGCCCATGTATGACTGAAGGAGCCCTCCTCTGGTTCTCCTAGTTAAATCAGTCCTAAAGTGGGAAATGGCGCCACCCCATGGCCGAAAATCAGATGGGTGGCAGTGCTCCCCCCCCCCCAACATTTATGAAACTGGTGAAGTCCCAGAAGTGGAGAGGATTGTACATTTCCAATGACCCTGTCAAAGGAAGAAAGGTCATGACAACACGGACATCAGCATCAAGCCTGTCTGTCAGAGTGCCAGGTCTCTCTCCATTCAGAGACATCAGTATCAAGCCTGTCTGTCAGAGTGCCAGGTCTCTCTCCATTCAGAGACATCAGTATCAAGCCTGTCTGTCAGAGTGCCAGGTCTCTCTCCATTCAGAGACATCAGTATCAAGCCTGTCTGTCAGAGTGCCAGGTCTCTCTCCATTCAGAGACATCAGTATCAAGCCTGTCTGTCAGAGTGCCAGGTCTCTCTCCATTCAGAGACATCAGTATCAAGCGTGTCTGTCAGAGTGCCAGGTCTCTCTCCATTCAGAGACATCAGTATCAAGCCTGTCTGTCAGAGTGCCAGGTCTCTCTCCATTCAGAGACATCAGTATCAAGCCTGTCTGTCAGAGTGCCAGGTCTCTCTCCATTCAGAGACATCAGTATCAAGCCTGTCTGTCAGAGTGCCAGGTCTCTCTCCATTCAGAGACATCAGTATCAAGCGTGTCTGTCAGAGTGCCAGGTCTCTCTCCATTCAGAGACATCAGTATCAAGCGTGTCTGTCAGAGTGCCAGGTCTCTCTCCATTCAGAGACATCAGTATCAAGCCTGTCTGTCAGAGTGCCAGGTCTCTCTCCATTCAGAGACATCAGTATCAAGCGTGTCTGTCAGAGTGCCAGGTCTCTCTCCATTCAGAGACATCAGCATCAAGCGTGTCTGTCAGAGTGCCAGGTCTCTCTCCATTCAGAGACATCAGTATCAAGCCTGTCTGTCAGAGTGCCAGGTCTCTCTCCATTCAGAGACATCAGTATCAAGCCTGTCTGTCAGAGTGCCAGGTCTCTCTCCATTCAGAGACATCAGTATCAAGCCTGTCTGTCAGAGTGCCAGGTCTCTCTCCATTCAGAGACATCAGTATCAAGCCTGTCTGTCAGAGTGCCAGGTCTCTCTCCATTCAGAGACATCAGTATCAAGCCTGTCTGTCAGAGTGCCAGGTCTCTCTCCATTCAGAGACATCAGTATCAAGCCTGTCTGTCAGAGTGCCAGGTCTCTCTCCATTCAGAGACATCAGTATCAAGCCTGTCTGTCAGAGTGCCAGGTCTCTCTCCATTCAGAGACATCAGTATCAAGCCTGTCTGTCAGAGTGCCAGGTCTCTCTCCATTCAGAGACATCAGTATCAAGCCTGTCTGTCAGAGTGCCAGGTCTCTCTCCATTCAGAGACATCAGTATCAAGCCTGTCTGTCAGAGTGCCAGGTCTCTCTCCATTCAGAGACATCAGTATCAAGCCTGTCTGTCAGAGTGCCAGGTCTCTCTCCATTCAGAGACATCAGTATCAAGCGTGTCTGTCAGAGTGCCAGGTCTCTCTCCATTCAGAGACATCAGTATCAAGCCTGTCTGTCAGAGTGCCAGGTCTCTCTCCATTCAGAGACATCAGTATCAAGCCTGTCTGTCAGAGTGCCAGGTCTCTCTCCATTCAGAGACATCAGTATCAAGCCTGTCTGTCAGAGTGCCAGGTCTCTCTCCATTCAGAGACATCAGTATCAAGCCTGTCTGTCAGAGTGCCAGGTCTCTCTCCATTCAGAGACATCAGTATCAAGCCTGTCTGTCAGAGTGCCAGGTCTCTCTCCATTCAGAGACATCAGTATCAAGCCTGTCTGTCAGAGTGCCAGGTCTCTCTCCATTCAGAGACATCAGTATCAAGCGTGTCTGTCAGAGTGCCAGGTCTCTCTCCATTCAGAGACATCAGTATCAAGCCTGTCTGTCAGAGTGCCAGGTCTCTCTCCATTCAGAGACATCAGCATCAAGCCTGTCTGTCAGAGTGCCAGGTCTCTCTCCATTCAGAGACATCAGTATCAAGCCTGTCTGTCAGAGTGCCAGGTCTCTCTCCATTCAGAGACATCAGTATCAAGCGTGTCTGTCAGAGTGCCAGGTCTCTCTCCATTCAGAGACATCAGTATCAAGCCTGTCTGTCAGAGTGCCAGGTCTCTCTCCATTCAGAGACATCAGTATCAAGCCTGTCTGTCAGAGTGCCAGGTCTCTCTCCATTCAGAGACATCAGTATCAAGCCTGTCTGTCAGAGTGCCAGGTCTCTCTCCATTCAGAGACATCAGCATCAAGCCTGTCTGTCAGAGTGCCAGGTCTCTCTCCATTCAGAGACATCAGTATCAAGCCTGTCTGTCAGAGTGCCAGGTCTCTCTCCATTCAGAGACATCAGTATCAAGCCTGTCTGTCAGAGTGCCAGGTCTCTCTCCATTCAGAGACATCAGTATCAAGCGTGTCTGTCAGAGTGCCAGGTCTCTCTCCATTCAGAGACATCAGTATCAAGCGTGTCTGTCAGAGTGCCAGGTCTCTCTCCATTCAGAGACATCAGTATCAAGCCTGTCTGTCAGAGTGCCAGGTCTCTCTCCATTCAGAGACATCAGTATCAAGCCTGTCTGTCAGAGTGCCAGGTTCTCTCTCCATTCAGAGACATCAGTATCAAGCCTGTCTGTCAGAGTGCCAGGTCTCTCTCCATTCAGAGACATCAGTATCAAGCCTGTCTGTCAGAGTGCCAGGTCTCTCTCCATTCAGAGACATCAGTATCAAGCCTGTCTGTCAGAGTGCCAGGTCTCTCTCCATTCAGAGACATCAGTATCAAGCCTGTCTGTCAGAGTGCCAGGTCTCTCTCCATTCAGAGACATCAGTATCAAGCCTGTCTGTCAGAGTGCCAGGTCTCTCTCCATTCAGAGACATCAGTATCAAGCGTGTCTGTCAGAGTGCCAGGTCTCTCTCCATTCAGAGACATCAGTATCAAGCCTGTCTGTCAGAGTGCCAGGTCTCTCTCCATTCAGAGACATCAGTATCAAGCGTGTCTGTCAGAGTGCCAGGTCTCTCTCCATTCAGAGACATCAGTATCAAGCCTGTCTGTCAGAGTGCCAGGTCTCTCTCCATTCAGAGACATCAGTATCAAGCGTGTCTGTCAGAGTGCCAGGTCTCTCTCCATTCAGAGACATCAGTATCAAGCCTGTCTGTCAGAGTGCCAGGTCTCTCTCCATTCAGAGACATCAGTATCAAGCCTGTCTGTCAGAGTGCCAGGTCTCTCTCCATTCAGAGACATCAGTATCAAGCCTGTCTGTCAGAGTGCCAGGTCTCTCTCCATTCAGAGACATCAGTATCAAGCCTGTCTGTCAGAGTGCCAGGTCTCTCTCCATTCAGAGACATCAGTATCAAGCCTGTCTGTCAGAGTGCCAGGTCTCTCTCCATTCAGAGACATCAGTATCAAAGCCTGTCTGTCAGAGTGCCAGGTCTCTCTCCATTCAGAGACATCAGTATCAAGCCTGTCTGTCAGAGTGCCAGGTCTCTCTCCATTCAGAGACATCAGTATCAAGCGTGTCTGTCAGAGTGCCAGGTCTCTCTCCATTCAGAGACATCAGTATCAAGCGTGTCTGTCAGAGTGCCAGGTCTCTCTCCATTCAGAGACATCAGTATCAAGCCTGTCTGTCAGAGTGCCAGGTCTCTCTCCATTCAGAGACATCAGTATCAAGCCTGTCTGTCAGAGTGCCAGGTCTCTCTCCATTCAGAGACATCAGTATCAAGCCTGTCTGTCAGAGTGCCAGGTCTCTCTCCATTCAGAGACATCAGTATCAAGCCTGTCTGTCAGAGTGCCAGGTCTCTCTCCATTCAGAGACATCAGTATCAAGCCTGTCTGTCAGAGTGCCAGGTCTCTCTCCATTCAGAGACATCAGTATCAAGCCTGTCTGTCAGAGTGCCAGGTCTCTCTCCATTCAGAGACATCAGTATCAAGCGTGTCTGTCAGAGTGCCAGGTCTCTCTCCATTCAGAGACATCAGTATCAAGCCTGTCTGTCAGAGTGCCAGGTCTCTCTCCATTCAGAGACATCAGTATCAAGCCTGTCTGTCAGAGTGCCAGGTCTCTCTCCATTCAGAGACATCAGTATCAAGCCTGTCTGTCAGAGTGCCAGGTCTCTCTCCATTCAGAGACATCAGTATCAAGCCTGTCTGTCAGAGTGCCAGGTCTCTCTCCATTCAGAGACATCAGTATCAAGCCTGTCTGTCAGAGTGCCAGGTCTCTCTCCATTCAGAGACATCAGTATCAAGCCTGTCTGTCAGAGTGCCAGGTCTCTCTCCATTCAGAGACATCAGTATCAAGCCTGTCTGTCAGAGTGCCAGGTCTCTCTCCATTCAGAGACATCAGTATCAAGCCTGTCTGTCAGAGTGCCAGGTCTCTCTCCATTCAGAGACATCAGTATCAAGCCTGTCTGTCAGAGTGCCAGGTCTCTCTCCATTCAGAGACATCAGCATCAAGCCTGTCTGTCAGAGTGCCAGGTCTCTCTCCATTCAGAGACATCAGTATCAAGCCTGTCTGTCAGAGTGCCAGGTCTCTCTCCATTCAGAGACATCAGTATCAAGCCTGTCTGTCAGAGTGCCAGGTCTCTCTCCATTCAGAGACATCAGTATCAAGCCTGTCTGTCAGAGTGCCAGGTCTCTCTCCATTCAGAGACATCAGTATCAAGCGTGTCTGTCAGAGTGCCAGGTCTCTCTCCATTCAGAGACATCAGTATCAAGCCTGTCTGTCAGAGTGCCAGGTCTCTCTCCATTCAGAGACATCAGCATCAAGCGTGTCTGTCAGAGTGCCAGGTCTCTCTCTCCATTCAGAGACATCAGTATCAAGCCTGTCTGTCAGAGTGCCAGGTCTCTCTCCATTCAGAGACATCAGTATCAAGCGTGTCTGTCAGAGTGCCAGGTCTCTCTCCATTCAGAGACATCAGTATCAAGCCTGTCTGTCAGAGTGCCAGGTCTCTCTCCATTCAGAGACATCAGTATCAAGCGTGTCTGTCAGAGTGCCAGGTCTCTCTCCATTCAGAGACATCAGTATCAAGCCTGTCTGTCAGAGTGCCAGGTCTCTCTCCATTCAGAGACATCAGTATCAAGCCTGTCTGTCAGAGTGCCAGGTCTCTCTCCATTCAGAGACATCAGTATCAAGCCTGTCTGTCAGAGTGCCAGGTCTCTCTCCATTCAGAGACATCAGTATCAAGCCTGTCTGTCAGAGTGCCAGGTCTCTCTCCATTCAGAGACATCAGCATCAAGCCTGTCTGTCAGAGTGCCAGGTCTCTCTCCATTCAGAGACATCAGCATCAAGCCTGTCTGTCAGAGTGCCAGGTCTCTCTCCATTCAGAGACATCAGTATCAAGCCTGTCTGTCAGAGTGCCAGGTCTCTCTCCATTCAGAGACATCAGTATCAAGCGTGTCTGTCAGAGTGCCAGGTCTCTCTCCATTCAGAGACATCAGTATCAAGCCTGTCTGTCAGAGTGCCAGGTCTCTCTCCATTCAGAGACATCAGTATCAAGCCTGTCTGTCAGAGTGCCAGGTCTCTCTCCATTCAGAGACATCAGTATCAAGCCTGTCTGTCAGAGTGGCAGGTCTCTCTCCATTCAGAGACATCAGTATCAAGCCTGTCTGTCAGAGTGCCAGGTCTCTCTCCATTCAGAGACATCAGTATCAAGCCTGTCTGTCAGAGTGCCAGGTCTCTCTCCATTCAGAGACATCAGTATCAAGCCTGTCTGTCAGAGTGCCAGGTTCTCTCTCCATTCAGAGACATCAGTATCAAGCCTGTCTGTCAGAGTGCCAGGTCTCTCTCCATTCAGAGACATCAGTATCAAGCCTGTCTGTCAGAGTGCCAGGTCTCTCTCTCCATTCAGAGACATCAGTATCAAGCCTGTCTGTCAGAGTGCCAGGTCTCTCTCCAATCAGAGACATCAGTATCAAGCGTGTCTGTCAGAGTGCCAGGTCTCTCTCCATTCAGAGACATCAGTATCAAGCGTGTCTGTCAGAGTGCCAGGTCTCTCTCTCCATTCAGAGACATCAGCATCAAGCCTGTCTGTCAGAGTGCCAGGTCTCTCTCCATTCAGAGACATCAGCATCAAGCCTGTCTGTCAGAGTGCCAGGCTCTCTCCATTCAGAGACATCAGTATCAAGCGTGTCTGTCAGAGTGCCAGGTCTCTCTCCATTCAGAGACATCAGTATCAAGCGTGTCTGTCAGAGTGCCAGGTCTCTCTCCATTCAGAGACATCAGCATCAAGCCTGTCTGTCAGAGTGCCAGGTCTCTCTCCATTCAGAGACATCAGTATCAAGCGTGTCTGTCAGAGTGCCAGGTCTCTCTCCATTCAGAGACATCAGTATCAAGCCTGTCTGTCAGAGTGCCAGGTCTCTCTCCATTCAGAGACATCAGTATCAAGCCTGTCTGTCAGAGTGCCAGGTCTCTCTCCATTCAGAGACATCAGCATCAAGCCTGTCTGTCAGAGTGCCAGGTCTCTCTCCATTCAGAGACATCAGTATCAAGCCTGTCTGTCAGAGTGCCAGGTCTCTCTCCATTCAGAGACATCAGTATCAAGCCTGTCTGTCAGAGTGCCAGGTCTCTCTCCATTCAGAGACATCAGTATCAAGCCTGTCTGTCAGAGTGCCAGGTCTCTCTCCATTCAGAGACATCAGTATCAAGACTGTCTGTCAGAGTGGCAGGTCTCTCTCCATTCAGAGACATCAGTATCAAGCCTGTCTGTCAGAGTGCCAGGCTCTCTCTCCATTCAGAGACATCAGTATCAAGCCTGTCTGTCAGAGTGCCAGGTCTCTCTCCATTCAGAGACATCAGTATCAAGCCTGTCTGTCAGAGTGCCAGGTCTCTCTCCATTCAGAGACATCAGTATCAAGCCTGTCTGTCAGAGTGCCAGGTCTCTCTCCATTCAGAGACATCAGCATCAAGCCTGTCTGTCAGAGTGCCAGGTCTCTCTCCATTCAGAGACATCAGTATCAAGCGTGTCTGTCAGAGTGCCAGGTCTCTCTCCATTCAGAGACATCAGTATCAAGCGTGTCTGTCAGAGTGCCAGGTCTCTCTCCATTCAGAGACATCAGTATCAAGCCTGTCTGTCAGAGTGCCAGGTCTCTCTCCATTCAGAGACATCAGTATCAAGCCTGTCTGTCAGAGTGCCAGGTCTCTCTCCATTCAGAGACATCAGTATCAAGCCTGTCTGTCCGAGTGCCAGGTCTCTCTCCATTCAGAGACATCAGTATCAAGCCTGTCTGTCAGAGTGCCAGGTCTCTCTCCATTCAGAGACATCAGTATCAAGCCTGTCTGTCAGAGTGCCAGGTCTCTCTCCATTCAGAGACATCAGTATCAAGCCTGTCTGTCAGAGTGCCAGGTCTCTCTCCATTCAGAGACATCAGCATCAAGCGTGTCTGTCAGAGTGCCAGGTCTCTCTCCATTCAGAGACATCAGTATCAAGCCTGTCTGTCAGAGTGCCAGGTCTCTCTCCATTCAGAGACATCAGCATCAAGCCTGTCTGTCAGAGTGCCAGGTCTCTCTCCATTCAGAGACATCAGTATCAAGCCTGTCTGTCAGAGTGCCAGGTCTCTCTCCATTCAGAGACATCAGCATCAAGCCTGTCTGTCAGAGTGCCAGGTCTCTCTCCATTCAGAGACATCAGTATCAAGCCTGTCTGTCAGAGTGCCAGGTCTCTCTCCATTCAGAGACATCAGCATCAAGCCTGTCTGTCAGAGTGCCAGGTCTCTCTCCATTCAGAGACATCAGTATCAAGCGTGTCTGTCAGAGTGCCAGGTCTCTCTCCATTCAGAGACATCAGTATCAAGCCTGTCTGTCAGAGTGCCAGGTCTCTCTCCATTCAGAGACATCAGTATCAAGCCTGTCTGTCAGAGTGCCAGGTCTCTCTCCATTCAGAGACATCAGTATCAAGCCTGTCTGTCAGAGTGCCAGGTCTCTCTCCATTCAAGAGACATCAGTATCAAGCCTGTCTGTCAGGAGTGCCAGGTCTCTCT
>NW_025536184.1:0-66440 GCF_020615455.1 Coregonus clupeaformis
TTTGCAAAAGCCTGGTGCTTTTTAGGGCACACAATCTCTGCTGCCTTCATCATGCATGTTTTTACAAATTCACCCTCACTAAATGGTTTTGAAGCCACTGCGATTTCATTAGCAATGAGGTAGCTAGCTTTCACTGCAGCGTCACTGATGTCTCGGCTGTGAGTAAACACAGACTGCTGTTTCTTCAGACCCACCAACAGTTCATTCACCTTCTCTCTTCTCCGCTGTCCTTGAAAGTTGTCATATTTGTTGGCATGAAGACTCACATAGTGGCGACGAAGGTTATATTCTTTCAGCACTGCAACATGCTGTGAACAACCAAACACAGCTTTCCCATTCAATTCCGTGAATAAAAAGAAGGATGACAATTTTTCTTGGAACACTCTGCACTCTGCGTCCACTTTTCTCTTTTTTGACAGAGACATATTGGGGCAATGAGGGTGCCAAAGCACATAATGTTAAAAGTAGAAGCCGTAATAAATATCGCGGGCAAAACAAAGTAGCTCATCCGGACTGGCTGCACTTGCTTGACCTATTTGCTCTGCCCCGGTATAAACAGTTTGCTTGCTTAACACAATTGCTATTGCGCCATCCAGTGGACACAATTGGAACAGCAGTTTATTTTATTGAAAAATTGCAGCTCATTTTTATACTTTACAAAATCATCTCGCGGGCCGGATTAAACCCGTTTGCGGGCCTGATCCGGCCCGCGGGCCGGACATTTGACACCCCTGCTCTACGTTTTTCTGAATCTCTCCACATTGCTTCACAGGCTAAATGTTATTTTGAAGCTGCATGCTTATTTAAGCCCTTGCCTGAAATCTCTTTTCCTGTCTCTCTACGTTTTTCTGAATCTCTCCACATTGCTTCACAGGCTAAATGTTCTTTTGAAGCTGCATGCTTATTTAAGCCCTTGCCTGTTCCAATTGCATGCTTCCAATCATTAAATCCCTTAATGGAGAAGTTCGCGTCCGATGATACAGATTTGAATTTCCTGCACGCATAACAAAATGCGGAGTCCTTTTCCACCAAGTACTCAAGCCAGTCCCTGTTCAAATACCAGCTAGAGGAAAATGATCGTTTTTTTAACCAAACATTTTGACTGAATATTTCCTCAACACAACCTGTTTGGGTTTGTCCATGCCGAGGTCACTCATACCCACTGATTCAACAGGCAGTTGTGGCCCAAATGCTGCCCCCGGACTCCACGGAGCTACTAGCATCAGGCTCAGACTGTCGTCCAGGGTCTCCTTCTCCAACTACAACATCAGGAGGCGTCGGTGTCGTATCCAATTTGGCAGAGGAGACTGTTGGTGGGCTTTTCAACCACTTACGGATATATATGACGAACTGAAGCGAGTAAGCCGGCGAAAACTCATCCAGCTTTCAAAAATGCGCGGTAACTGTTGAGCGGCTACACTGACGTAGGATACGTCACGTACGTAGCCTAACTTTCTTTTTATTAAGGCTGTGATAGGCTGTTGCAGTGTAGATTCCCATCAATCAAACAAAATCACACCATTGTTTCTTTATATTTTTAATGTTTTAATGATAAAGAATGCAACATTAATGCAACACAAAATTAGCAACTATTATAATATATATATATATTTTTTTTGACATTTACATTTACATTTACGTCATTTAGCAGACGCTCTTATCCAGAGCGACTTACAAAATTGGTGCATTCACCTTACAGCCAGTGGGATAACCACTTTACAACACATTTTTGATTTTTAATTTTTTTTGTGGGGTGAGGTAAGGGGGGGTAGAAGGATTACTTTATCCTATCCCAGGTATTCCTTAAAGAGGTGGGGTTTCAAGTGTCTCCGGAAGGTGGTGAGTGACTCCGCCGTCCTGGCGTCGTGAGGGAGCTTGTTCCACCATTGGGGTGCCAGAGCAGCGGACAGTTTTGACTGGGCTGAGCGGGAACTATGCTTCCGCAGAGGTAGGGAGCCAGCAGGCCAGAGGTGGATGAACGCAATGCCCTCGTTTGGGTGTAGGGACTGATCAGAGCCTGAAGGTACAGAGTTGCCGTTCCCCTCACAGCTCCGTGAGGCAAGCACCATGGTCTTGTAGCAGATGCGAGCTTCAACTGGAAGCCAGTGGAGTGTGCGGAGGAGCGGGGTGACGTGAGAGAACTTGGGAAGGTTGAACACCAGATGGGCTGCGGCATTCTGGATGAGTTGTAGGGGTTTAATGGCACAGGCAGGGAGCCCAGCCAACAGCGAGTTGCAGTAATCCAGACGAGAGATGACAAGTGCCTGGATTAGGACCTGTGCCGCTTCCTGTGTAAGGCAGGGTCGTACTCTCCGAATGTAGTAGAGCATGAACCTACAGGATCGGGTCACCGCCTTGATGTTAGCGGAGAACGACAGGGTGTTGTCCAGGGTCACGCCAAGGCTTTTTGCACTCTGGGAGGAGGACACAACGGAGTTGTCAACCGTGATGGCGAGATCATGGAACAGGCAGTCCTTCCCCGGGAGGTTCAGCTTGAGGTGGTGATCCGTCATCCACACTGATATTTCTGCCAGACATGCAGAGATGCGATTCGCCACCTGGTTATCAGAAAGGGGGAAAGGAGAAGATTAGTTGTGTGTTGTCTGCGTAGCAATGATAGGAGAGGCCATGTGAGGATATGACAGAGCCAAGTGACTTGGTGTATAGCGAGAATAGAAGAGGGCCTAGAACTGAGCCCTGGGGACACCAGTGGTGAGAGCACGTGGTGCGGAGACAGATTCTCGCCACGCCACTTGGTAGGAGCGACCTGTCAGGTAGGACGCAATCCAAGAGTGAGCCGCGCCGGAGATTTCCAACTCGGAGAGGGTGGAGAGGAGGATCTGATGGTTCACAGTATCAAAGGCAGCAGACAGGTCTAGAAGGACAAGAGCAGAGGAGAGAGAGTTAGCTTTGGCAGTGCGGAGAGCCTCCGTGACACAGAGAAGAGCAGTCTCAGTTGAATGACCAGTCTTGAAACCTGACTGGTTTGGATCAAGAAGGTAATTCTGAGAGAGATAGCAAGAGAGTTGGCTAAAGACGGCACGCTCAAGAGTTTTGGAGAGAAAAGAAAGAAGGGATACTGGTCTGTAGTTGTTGACATCGGAGGGATCGAGTGTTGGTTTTTTGAGAAGGGGTGCAACTCTCGCTCTCTTGAAGACGGAAGGGACATAGCCAGCGGTCAAGGATGAGTTGATGAGCGAGGTGAGGTAAGGGAGAAGGTCTCCGGAAATGGTCTGGAGAAGAGAGGAGGGGATAGGTTCAAGCGGGCAGGTTGTTGGGCGGCCGGACGTCACAAGTCGCAAGATTTCATCTGGAGAGAGAGGGGAGAAAGAAGTCAAAGCATAGGGTAGGGCAGTGTGAGCAGGACCAGCAGTGTCATTTGACTTAACAAACGAGGATCGGATGTCGTCAACCTTCTTTTCAAAATGGTTGACGAAGTCATCCATAGAGAGGGAGGAAGGGGGGGGGGGAATTCAGCAGGGAGGAGAATGTGGCAAAGAGATTCCTAGGGTTAGAGGCAGATGCTTGGAATTTAGAGTGGTAGAAAGTGGCCTTAGCAGCAGAAACAGATGAAGAAAATGTAGAGAGGAGGGAGTGAAAAGATGCCAGGTCCGCAGGGAGTCTAGTTTTCCTCCATTTCCGCTCAGCTGCCCGGAGCTCTGTTCTGTGAGCTCGCAATGAGTCATCAAGCCACGGAGCTGGAGGGGAGGACCGAGCCGGCCGGGAGGATAGGGGACATAGAGAGTCAAAGGATGCAGAAAGGGAGGAGAGGAGGGTTGAGGAGGCAGAATCAGGAGATTGGAGGGAGAAGGATTGAGCAGAGGGAAGAGATGATAGGATGGAGGAGGAGAGAGTAGCGGAAGAGAGAGAGCGAAGGTTGCGACGGCGCATTACCATCTGAGTAGGGGCAGAGTGAGTAGTGTTGGAGGAGAGCGAGAGAGAAAAGGATACAAAGTAGTGGTCGGAGACATGGAGGGGAGTTGCAGTGAGATTAGTAGAAGAACAGCATCTAGTAAAGATGAGGTCAAGCGTATTGCCTGCCTTGTGAGTAGGGGGGACGGTGAGAGGGTGAGGTCAAAAGAGGAGAGGAGTGGAAAGAAGGAGGCAGAGAGAAATGCGTCAAAGGTTGACTTAGGGAGGTTAAAGTCACCCAGAACTGTGAGGGGTGAGCCATCCTCAGGAAAGGAACTTATCAAGGCGTCAAGCTCATTGATGAACTCTCCAAGGGAACCTGGAAGGCGATAAATGATAAGGATGTTAAGCTTGAATGGGCTAGTGACTGTGACAGCATGGAATTCAAATGAGGAGATAGACAGATGGGTCAGGGGAAAAGAGAGAATGTCCACTTGGCAGAGATGAGGATTCCTGTGCCACCACCCCGCTGACCAGATGCTCTCGGGGTATGCAAGAACACATGGTCAGACGAGGAGAGAGCAGTAGGAGTAGCAGTGTTTTCAGTGGTAATCCATGTTTCCGTCAGCGCCAAGAAGTCGAGGGACTGGAGGGTAGCATAGGCTGAGATGAACTCTGCCTTGTTGGCCGCAGAACGGCAGTTCCAGATGCTGCCGGAGACCTGGAACTCCACGTGGGTCGTGCGCGCAGGGACCACCAGGTTAGAGTGGCAGCAGCCACGCGGTGTGATGCGTTTGTATAGCCTGTGCAGAGAGGAGAGAACAGGGATAGACAGACGCATAGTTGACAGGCTACAGAAAATGGCTACAATAATGCAAAGGAGATTGGAATGAAATGAACTAAACATCTGGGAAAGCGAGAGAGCGGGGCCTCCTTCACTTACGTTTCACTGAAATATAACTCTCCCAACTTCCACCTCAGAAAGTTCCACCTCACTTTTTAAGAGATCTGTGCCTCAAGTGGGGGGTGCCAAGCATTTTTGGGGGCGGGCCCGGCCCCCTATGGCCCGCCCATAGCGACGGGTGTGGTCCTCTTAAGCACGTTATTTCAATATTTCCTAGCTCTGAATTGACGCAGGTTAGACTTTTGCAAAGCTACTCGGTTAAAAATAAGAGCATGAATGACAATAAAGGTATGACTTGAATTATACGCATAATGATGTAGAAACAATATCGCTCAGCGTGGGAACTTTTGGTGGGGGGGAAGTAGCCTTTATCAGTCTCCATGGCGGGTAAAGACCATCACTTCGTTGTCTTGTTGGGAATAGTAATAATTCATGACAGTACGCATTGTAATAGTCTAACAGTTGTTTTTCATTTTATTTCTCACATTAAACAGACATTTGAGAAGGATTTGAGAAGCGAATTGCTTGCAGTTGTACCTATGACGCACAGACACACTAAAGCTGTACAGTGTAGTTAGAAAAGTCAGTTTACATTATTTGCAGATGTGTTCCCTTTTATTTACAAATCGAAAAATGTAACATTTGAAATGAATGTGGCAGAACAGTTAAGCCAAGAGTTCCTGTGGGAGTCTTCTCCTTCAGTCTTTTTGCCTCCTATGCCTCGTTTCCCATTAGATGGGATTTTCCCAATGCCAACTTCACCTGAGACAGCCACTATCCAGTGTCATGTGTTGCTGAATTACAGATCTCGCTATCCCAATGTCGCTGCTGTCCATGGTGCTGAAATATCCAATCTCGGCTATTTGCGTACATAGGACCATCCACACTTGACACCACACACACAAGTTAATGCTTTTTCTCTCACACACTTTTGAACATTGCACAACCTGCAACAAGACACTGAAACAACACTTAATTTCAAGTTTGTTTCTTTCTGAATAAAGATGAAATCAATGTGTGGAAGGAGATTGGACAATGTATAGGCATTCCCTATAGCTGTTTTTGACTGGAGCATGATCAGATTGCTTTGTTTGAGCCAGAATGGAAATTTGGTCTGAGAAACGACGCCCATTATAGCATGACTATTTCAGACAGAATTAACTTTATGTTATATGTAAAAATATAAATAAGGCAATGTTTATATGACCCCCTTTCAAACAGTCACTTATTTATCACTTTCTTGCAGATATACAGTGCATTCAGAAAGTATTCATACCCCTTAACTTATTCCACATGTTGTTTTCTTACAGCCTGAATTCAAAATGGATTCAATTATAATATTTTCTCTCACGCAGCTACACACAATACCCCATAATGACAAAGTGAAAACACGCTTTTGAAATTTTTGCAAATGTATTGGAAATTACATACAGAAATATCTCATTTACATAAGTATTCCCACCCCTGAGTCGATTAAAGCTGTGTCTTTCTGGGTAAATCTCCAAGAGCTTTGCACAACTGGATTGTAAAATATATGCAATATACATTATATAGACAGCCATTTTTTTTTGCCATAGGTTTTCAAGCCGAATTAAGTCAAAACTGTAACTAAGCCACTCAGAAACATTCAATGTCGTCTTGGTAAGCAACTCCAGTGAATATTTGGCCTTGTGTTTTAGGTTATTGTCCTGCTGAAGAGGGAATTTGTCTCCCAGTGTCTGTTGGAAAGCAGACTGAACCAGGTTTTCCTCTAGGAATCTGCCTGTACTTAGCTCTATGCCGTTTATTTTTATCCTAAAAAAGTATCTAGTCCTTGCCAATGACATGCATACCCATAACATGATGCAGCCACCACCATGCTTGGAAATATGAAGAGTGGTACTCAGTGATGTGTTGTGTTGGATTTGCCCAAAACATTACGCTTTGTATTCAGGGCATAAAGTTCATTTCTTTGCCACATTATTTGCAGTTTTACTTTAGTGCCTGATTGCAAACACAATGCATGTACAGGTTTCCTTCTTTTACATTTACATTTTAGTCATTTAGCAGACGCTCTTATCCAGAGCGACTTACAGTTAGTGAGTGCATACTCTGTCAATTAGGTTAGTATTGTGGAGTAACTACAATGTTGATGATTCATCCTCAGTTTTCTCCTATCAAAGCAGCTGTTTTAAAGTCACCATTGGCCTCATGGTGAAATCCCTGAGCGTTTTCCTTCCTCTCTGGCAGCTGAGTTAGGATGGACACCTGTATTTTTGTGGTGACTGGGTGTATTGATACACCATCCAAAGCGTAATTAATACCTTCACCATGCTCAAAGGAATATTCAATGTCTGCTTTTTTTGTACCCATCTACCAAAAGGTGCCCTTCTTTGCGAGGCATTGGAAAACCTCCCTGGTCTTCATGGTTGAATCTATGTTTGAAATTCACTGCTCGACTGAGGGAACTGATAGATAATTGCATGTGTGGGGTACAGAGATTATGTAGTCGTTCAAAAATCACTATTATTGCACACATAGTGAGTCCGTCTAACTGATTATGTGACTTGTTAAGCACATTTTTACTCCTGAGCTTATTTAGGCTTGCCATAACAAAGGGGTTGAAAACTAATTGATTAGATTACTAGATACTAGACTCTGTCAATATGTTTTTGGAAGTGGCTCTGCATTTCTTGCATACATATCATATTTATTTAAGGATTATGACGACTTTCTAAAAGGACAAAGCTGTTTCTGTGTGCTCCCTTGTCTCCACTGTCACTCACCACATCCCTCGATGCGTGCAAACAGAGCATCTATATTAGGGATGGGCAACTCCAGTCCTCGGGACCTGATTGGTGTTACACTTTTTCCCCAGCCCCAGCTAACACGTTTGACTCTAATAATCAAGTACTCATGGGTTTCAGTTTAGAATGCAATAAGTTTAATCATCTGTGTTTGCTAGGGATGGGGAAAAAGTGTGACACCCCTCCGACCCCCAAGGACTGGAATTGTCCATCCCTGATCTATATGGTAGGACCAGTACCAGACCTGAATGAATGTGTCTGTTTTGAATATTCACGGAGACAGAATGATGTGGTTGATAGCAGAGACGTCATGCCCAAAGGGGGCACAGGGTCACTTGCCCCCTCAGATTTGTGATGTTTAAATTTGTCTTGTTATATTTTCTCTGTCATACTACTAACCATGAAGATGGCTTTAGCTAGCCCAGATAGGATCCCAATCTCCCAACCTAATAACTACACTGAACAAAAATATAAACGCAACATGTAAAGTGTTGGTCCCATGTTTCATGAGCTGAAATAAAAATCCCAGAAATGTTCCATTCGCACAAAAAGCTTATTTCTCTCAAATTGTGTACACAAATTTGTTTACATCCCTGTAAGCGAGCATTTCTCCTTTGCCAAGATAATCCATCCACCTGACAAATATGGCATATCAAGAAGCTGATTAAACAGCATGATAATTACACAGGTGCACCTTGTGCTGAGGACAATAAAATGCCACTCTAAAATGTGCAGTTTTGTCACACAACACAATGCACAGATGTTTCAAGTTTTGAGGCAGCGTGCAATTGGCTTACGGACTGCAGGAATGTCCACCAGAGCTGTTAACAGATACGTTTATGTTAATTTCTCAACCATAAGCCAAGGCGGCTTTAGAGAATTTGGCAGTACTTCTAACTGGCTTCACGACTTCAGACCACTTGTAAAGCAGCGTATGGGCGAGCTGTTGGCTGATGTCAACGTTGTGAATGCTCCATGGTGGCAGTGGGGTTATGGTATGGGCAGGCATAAGCTACGGACAATGAACACAATTGCATTTTATCGATGACAATTTGAATGCACAGAGATACCGTGGGATAGTGTACGTGCACAAAGTGAGTTTGTAACATGTATATCATTCTTACTTGTTGTTCTTTATATTTACTACCATTGCCTATTGTAAGTTGCCTCTCTGTGTTTTACTGTGTCGTGTAATACTCCGCAGGTAGCATTATGCCATTAATACAGCCCTTCCTTTGTTAATAGCGTTGTTGCTCTACTTGTGCTATCAGTTATTGTGCATATTCATTACCCCTGTTATCTGTCCATTACAGGACCACTATCATTCCACTACCTTTCCATGTCCATTTCATCCGTGTGTGTCAATAAAGTATCCTTGAATGTAACTCTGAGGTTGCCTTATTCCCCTCTTACCGGGGGAGGTGAAAGCGCAACCTGGTCTCAGAACATTTCGTATTATTCTGTATGTACAAAGCTGTGATCAAGGCAAAAGGGTGGCTACTTTGAAGAATCTCAAATCTGAAATATATTTTGATATGTGTAACACGTTTTTGGTTACTACATGATGCCATATGTGTTATTTAATAGTTTTGATGTCTTCACTATTATTCTACAATGTAGAAAATACACAAGACACAGAGGAGGAGAAACTATCCAACACCCTGGGAGAGAGAACGAGTGACCTCAGTCGAACTCACAGCCAGAAAGATGGGTTAGATACAGGAGAGGAGGAGGTTACCCCGGATGCCATCACCCCTGCTCCTGTGAACAAGGAATGAGAGGGGAAGCCTTCTAATCAGGCCAACGGGCAGGCGGAGCGAGAGGTCATAGTGATAGTGATTCACACCCAGAGAGAGACAGACAACCCATACAACCTCTTGGCTGAGATTAACCACACAGAGGTAGAGGCAGAGGGCCTTCAGGGCAAGCCAGTCAGCCTGCCTGCTCTGATCCTCAAGTCAATTGTATTTAAATTCATATTCATTAAAGATTTTTAGTCAAGACTTGAAAAGTGCCATTTATTTCAAATGATAATTATTCAGTGTCTGCAACCCTCAAGAACCAGGGTGAGTCTGGGTCCCCCTTTAACTGGGCAAACACAACTTGCATATCGTCATAGACTAGGCCGAAACGTTAATCTTTTAACCTTGCTTAAATAAAACAATGCATTTTTAATAGTGAGCAAGAGTTTTCTATGATGATGAAAGTTTTTTTGTCGCGCCCTCCACTTTTTTGTCAAATAATACATCTAAAAAAATGTAATAAGTTAATTATTGAAAGCATTAAAATTGGGATTGGGATGTTTCCCACTTATTTATACAACCTACTCCACAAAGTTTAGAGAAATGTTCTGAAATTAATTAAGAATTAAACAGAAGAAAATCAGAATTGAAGGCAACTATAATGCAAAGAATTTAATGGTCTATGGTTCAATCCTGTTTCTGGTCTAATGAATAATTAATATTGTTCCTCCTCTTCCTTGTGGCAAGCGCAGCAGCACACTGCCCTCCAAAGCCTGCAAAAAAACGCTGGACTGCCCCTTTCCTCGCCCTGCATGGAACATCCAGGGTCACGTCCTTGGTGACGTGTGGGGTGACGTCCAGGGTGACCACAGCAACATCCTCTGGAAAGGGACAAAAGCGGGACAGAATGTAAATAAATGCAAACCGTAGGTTCTAAACACTGGCCAGTTGAATGGGATCTTTTATTTCAGCTCATGAAACATGGGACCAACACTTTACATGTTATCATGATGAACGGCACCTGTCAGAGTGCTTTCTATAAGTCTTACTCACCTGCTTGGATGTCAGATGGCAGAGTGGCGGAGACGGCCACAATGAGAGGCTTCTCTTCAGGTGTGACGTCCACAACCTCCAAGAGTGAAGAAGCAGGGTATGCATCTGTGTTAGGGGTGAGGTCCACAAGCTCCAGGTGGGAAGAAGCAGGATCTGCCTCTGTGTTTGGGGTGATGTCCTCAACTTCCAGGTGGGAAGATACCGGGTCTGCCTCTGTGCTACGGGTTTTGTCAGCAACCTCCAGGTGGGAAGAAGCCAGGTGTGCCTCTGTGTTAGGGGTGATGTCCAAAACCACTATGTGGGAAGAAGCCGGGTCTTCCTCTCTGCTACGGGTGATGTCAACAACATCTAGGTGGGGAGAAGCTGGGTCAAACTCTGTGTTAGGGGTGAATCCCTCAAACTCCAGGTGGGCAGAAGCCGGGTCTTTCTCTGTGTTAGGGGTGATGTCCACAACCTCCGGGTGGGAAGAAGCTGGGTCTGCCTCTGTGTTATGGGGGATTTCCACAACGTCCAGGTGGGAAGAAGCCTGGTCTGCATCTGTGTTAGGGGTGACAATTAAAATCCTGATTGGCTCTACTACTACAAGGCACCAGGATGTCATGACAAAAGGCATCTGTCAGAGTGCTTTCTATGAGTGCTACTCACCTGCTTGGATATCAGCTGGTAGTGTGGCGGAGAAGGCCACCACTAGGACAGGGGGAACTCGCAGGGTGTCTGCAGTAGGCTGGAAGTAGCTTTTCACCTCGTCCGCCACAAAGGCACAGACAGAGCTCATAAAAAAGGGGTCTTGAGGTCATCCAGGGAGAAGGACTGGCTGATTCTCCCGAGGATCGACCTCACAGAGTCAAAAGCAGCAGCCCGGGAGAAAGGGGTGTGAGGAGAAGAGGCCTTCAACGTGTTGGAGAGCTTCTCCCCTACGGCCACCACCATACTCACAGCCATCCCGCTTAGGAGGATGGGGTGATCTGAATGGCCTTCCTCTGGCTGAAGCCACAGGGCCAGGAGGATCCTGGGCACCAGCTCCACCACCACCTGGGATGGGCTGAGCAGGTTGCTACAGGGCTTATTGGACAGCTTGTCCAGAATGCTCCTCACAGCTCTCTCCACGATGATGTGGACCTTGGGGTCGCTGAAATCAACAAAAAGCAGCAGAGAAAGCTAAACGATGTGCAATGTTCACACAGAGAACACTGCCCTAGTTATTTTCTGCATAGCTCCAGATGTGTAGATGAATGGAGCAAGCTGTATGCAGGGCAGTACATGGAACTCACATGTCAGCGCCAGCTGGAGAGGTGGTGTGCATAGAGCGGCGGAGCTTGCAGACAGCCTTGTGCTCCATGTCAATCATTTTTAGGCAGATGTTTACTTCCCAGGTCTGCCGTAGGAAACAGGAAGTCCCATTAGTGTAATTTCACAACAGATATATTCTGCTGTACTGACTAGTTGTTGAAAGGCTAGAAAGGAGCTCAGTGACTGATAGTCTAAGTCTCTAACTCTCATTCTCTTACCAGCCGAGCGAGTTCGTTCCCCTCCTCCAGGGTTTCCTTCCACACCCTTCAAATAAAACACAAAGCATTTCAACTTTCCTGGCTTCCTATTTATCTGTTGTTTATTTTACCCACACCTCCTGGAGTGCTGCTGGTGACAGAGAATGGCAGTGAAGGTGAGAGCTGACGTGGTACTCACCTCTCCCTAAGGGATTTTTTGCCCTGAGACACCAGCCAGTCGCTCATGTGCTCCATGGTGACATGGGGCGAGACCTGGCCTCGACTCTGGAGCAGCAGATAGTGGACCATGAGCTTCTTCTGCAAGATGAGGTAAGGTGTGAGACCGTGCCACTAAAGACCATATAATGTGCTTTCAGAAGGGCCTCTCGCAACATTTCACAACTGCTCATGTCTCACAATTTGCAAGTGATATTAAAAACTCTTATGACCATCTTCTCTAAACTGTCTTGAAATAAAACTCTTGTTTTGGGATTAAATCTATCTCTTTTTTTCTGTGGTTACTGTTTTTGTGGGATGAATCTTACCTGTTTATTGTAATATGCTTCCTCCCAGCAGGCCTGCAGAGTCTGAAAATAAAGGCTGCTTCTACAGAATTCCTTTGAAGATAATTAAAATAATTATGCTTTATTAGGTACATTATGCACAGGCATTTACAGTATGCCAAAAGGAATATCTCCTAAGATTACCTTAGTGGGAACATAAGTGAACTCAGGAATGCTCCCAACCCTATCCATGGTCAGAGGGGGACGAAATGCAGCGCTATAAATATACGGGATGCTCTAGAGATAACAGGAATGACTTAAAGTCGCGAATGATCAATGCCTGTGGAGTCGTCCAATATGCTGCGCTGAGAATTGAGTTGTAGGCGATATTTGGATATGTTTGGCGCAATTTACATGTTTACATTCTATTGCCATGGAGAAATTGAGTTTCTAGAACCTGTTTTCTTCTATGTCTTTATTTCGTGAAATATTAAGATCTTTATTTTGTCATAATGTGTATATGAGGACGTTGGAGCCCGTTCCGATTCATGACGCGGTTATCCAGGTGCATGTTGCATAGACCTACTAATCCAACCTTGGTTTACAAGTTAAATTAAATGAGTATATATGCCTATACAAATCTGTTGACCACATCCATTTAAATCAATGATTGTCAATTGAAAATGTGGTAGTTGTGTTATCCTGTTGTGCGTGTCAGGGCTCCTCTTAAGCACGTTATTCCAATATTTCCTAGAATTGACGCAGGTTACACTTTTGCAAAACTACTAGGTTAAAAATAAGAGCATGAATGACAATAAAGGTATTACTTGAATTATATGTGTAGTAGTGTGATGTTGTTCCCCTAGATTATGCACCAAATTGCACACAAGGACAGTTCAAGTAGGCAAGGTCAAGAGGGGATGTTAATAAGTTAATAATAATAATAATTCAATGTGGTTTCTTTATTTAATTACAGCTGCATAGCTAATGTTATTTTTTGGTGTACAAACATTTTTATGTATCTATATTGCAAATACACCTAATTGTAAAAGTTGTGTATATTTTGGTTTGGTCCATCGCGGGTTATCTGTATTTATGTACCCTCTTACTGTTCTCTTTTGCCTGACCTTCAACTAGCAAGGTATGTTGTCATTGGCGCCGTAATTTGTCAATATAAAACTGTGGTAAAGTTACACAAAGTGCTGTTACGCAACTACAGGTTTTGTTACAATGTGGACAATATAAAGATGTATGTTAACAACTTTCACCGAGCTCGCTAATTAGGGTACCTATTGTAACTCGGGAATATTTGGGGCAGTGTTTGAGTGAGTTTCTATGTGCTCACGCAGGTGCCCGAGAGCTGTGGCTGCACCAAGGGCTAACCTATTGTGTGTTGTCTCGTGGTGTGCAGGTATGTCATTTATTTTGTCAGAATTATGTTGTATATCATTTTACTTGTATTGTATAGTGTGTTGTTAGGCACTGAATGTGTGCATGCAGCACCTGTTCTCTTTGCCTGACCTTCAACTAGCAAGGTGCCCGAGAGCTGTGGCTGCACCAAGAGCTAACATATTGTGTGTTGTCTCTTCGTGTGCAGGTCGAATAAAAATTATCCAACCATCAGAATTCCAGTTGTGGCAGTGTCCTAATTACGTGACCTGCCGACTGGTCAGCTCAAGCCGACCGCCGGAGCTGTGCATGTGGATGAGGTGCACGACCTGCGCATGTGAATTTGTTGATGGCTTACTGTAATTGAATTATATACTGTAAGCAGTGAAAGTGAATGTAGCATATTCATTAGATACAGGTATTCGTGCTTATTTGTATGTTTTGGATGAATTTGTTTATTGCATTTATTTTTTTGGGTATTTGAATGCACTAAATTACATTGTATTTTAGTGCTCTGTTGAGCCATGGAAGATTCTCAAATCCATAAGACGTGTTATGCTGGGGATTTTAGTGTGGGTAGAGGGAGGGGTGTCCTTCCATTTACACCAATTGTACAGTCAGCTCCTGGGAGTAGAGCGTTTGCTAGTCCTGAGTTTGCAAGCACTGGGAGGGGTAGGCTGTTTGTTCCACCTGACCAGGGTATCCCACCTTTGTCTTTTGATGTACCATCATCCACAGTACTCGGTGATAATGGGACGCCTCCGAGTCAGCTTAGTGACCTTATTAAGCAGATTGGTTCAGAGATAGGAGAATCTATCAGAGCGAGTTTACTGCAGCCTGGGGTTTCAAGTCTTTCTCCTGCCCGTCCCCCTCACCAACCCCAGCAGTTTCCCCTGCCTGAGCAGTGTGGGTCAACCTTTATTGATGCGTCCAAGCTGAATCTGGTTGTGAAGTCAGATGTTAGTGCTCCACCTCTTTTTAGGGGTGATGGCTCAGATAAGTACTCTGTCCTGGAGTGGGAGGAGTTAATGGAAGTCTACCTAGAGAAGAGGGGTTACACTGGGTCTGGGAATGTTGGGGAGGTGATGTCTAGGCTCATGGGGAGGGCACGGGATGTGACCAAAGTCTGGAAGCGTAACAACCTTGTTGTCACAGATGTTAAGGCGGTGTTCAGTGTTTTCAAGCAACACTTTGGGGATACTGTCTGCTCAGGTATGCCATTAGCTGATTTCTATTCAATCAAACCATATGCTAATGAGGGTCCAATAGATTTCTGGATTAGGCTTAACAAAGCTGCAGAGGCAGCCGAACAGTACCTTGTGAGTGAGGGCAGGACCTTACCCAATCAGTGCTCAGAGTTGGCAGTCATGTTTGTACGCAACTGTCCTGATAAAGAGTTGGCCCAAGTGTTCAAGAGCAAACCCATTCGTGACTGGACAGCCAGTGAGGTACAGGATCGGTTGGATGAACTGTTAAGGGAACGTAAAGCATGTAGAACACAACTTTCACAGCAGGTTGCTGCTGTTTTTGACTGCCCTCAGGAGGGAGTGGGTCCTGTGAAAAGACCTAATGTGTCATCTTTTTCTCAATGTGGCCGTGAACCAGACCAGGCACCATCTGTATCTGAGGGTGGGACATTAAAGAAAGTTTTGACTTTGTTAGAGAAGGCTCTGGTCAGCAATACTCAGCAATACTCAGTCTGTGAGTGGCGCAGTGGTCTAAGGCACTGCATCGCAGTGCTAGCTGTGCCACTAGAGATCCTGGTTCGAATCCAGGCTCTGTCGTAGCCGGCGGCGACCAGGAGACCCATGGGGCGGCGCACAATTGGACCAGCGTCGCCTAGGGTAGTGGAGGGAATGGCCGGCTCAGTTCGTAGAGCATGGTGTTTGCAACGCCAGGGTTGTTGGTTCGATTCCCACGGGGGGTATGAAAAATAAAAAGTAACGTATGCACTAACTGTAAGTCGCTCTGGATAAGAGCGTCTGCTAAATGACTTAAACATGTTAAATGTAGAGGGCCCCGTAAACAGTTCCACAAACGTCAGCATGAGTGCGCTGACTGTGGAAGCACTAATCACTGGACCAAAGCTCACTGTCAGATGCACCAGCTGTGCGTCAAGTGCTTTTCTCCGGGCCACATGAGCTTTGACTGTAGTGAGGCTGGGCAGCGACAGAACCCTGGATGTGGACAGACTGGCAGGTCTCAGGAAAACTAGAAAGCCTCCGTTCTGAGGAGGGCAATGTGGGGCATTCTTATTTTTCCTCCACTGATGATGATATCCAATCTGTTTATTCTTACTTTTGTGAGTCAGTACCCAAGAACAACACTGTGTGTTGTGTTTCTCGAGCAGCTACTTCCTGTGCTACGAGGACGTCCCTGAGGAGCCTGCTGAGGGGGGCGATGGAGAGGGTAAAGGGGAGACGGTTGCTATAGGCAACGTGGTCAGGATGTGGTCAATCGGTCAGTGGGTTCAAATGCAGCCTGAACCTGTGACAGACGACATCCATGAATGGTACAAAGTCACACTCAGATCGCTACACAACACTCTTTCATCTTTGACTTGTTTAAATACGATATTTTTTGGACAAACTCTACTTAAGACTAAGTACCTTACAAGTACCATGTTAATATAGCTCACACTGTGTGTGCCTGGTGCGTGTGTGTTTGTGCGTCTCTGTGTGTGTGTGTGTTCCAGGGTGCTGTGCTGGGTTCCACAGGCTCAGTACCACAGGCTTTTGTGTCTGGGAGGAGAGGAGCCCACTGCCTGCAGTGCTACTGACTGTCTACTGGGGGCGTTGTTCTCTCAACAGAGCCCAGTGGAAAGCCCCAGTCCTGAAACAACATAAAGAGACAAGCCACTTTTCTAGAACTATCTTTGACCATAACATGTTCCCATTGATTAAAGGATTTAACATTACTTATTGTTAGTTTTACATTGTGTTATGTTCGGCTAATGTTTTCAAATCTAAGTAACTATTGGGAAGGACATTAAGGACTGAACACTGAAATAGCTCTGGTTCCAACTAGCCAGTCATCCATGACAAATGTTTTTCTTATGGTTCCTTACATATTGTATAAAAATAAATATAATTTCTAAAGATAGCAAGTTTTATTACCAATTCCCTACCAGCTAGTGATACATTTGAACTGTATCTGATGTCTGTTCATATTCAAGGTTATATTGAGCACGTATGTATGTTACTGTATTGTGTGGTTGTTGGAAATCATTTTGTATGATGTTAAGAATAAAAGTATTGACCTGTCATTCATTTGTATGGGAGTGTTATTTTATGAAAGAAAACAATTTATTGAAAATAAATCATTGTGTTTCAGAGAACAAAAAAATATTGAATATTTTCAAAACATGGGGTCTCAGTACTGTACTTAAATTGTAAATTATTTGTTTGTAAACAATGGAGTAATTAAACATTACATTTTTCCATATGATAAAGATAGAGTTAAGATTTTTTCTTTATTGATAATATTTCACGTTTGCAGCGCAAAATAGCCTACTGTGACATCTAGGCAGTTCAGAATGAAAAGCGTTCTGTTTCAGAATACTTTCTAGCGCTGTCCTTGCCGCAGTTATTTTTAGTTCACTTGTACCATCTAGTGGTGATCACAATGTCTTATGTTTGCCAAAGATTCTAAAGTTCTATATTTGAGCATTCTATAGTTCTATTTTTATACACATACATTCTGAATTCAGACTGCTATAATACACTACTTGGTTACATTGCTCGATTGTTTAGTTCTTATTTAGGATTTACAGAAGTTTTCTAGCACAGTTTAGCAGTTTTTAGTTGAGTTTTCTGTAAATAAATCTTTTCTAGCTGTTATACTGGTCTCTTGGTGATACCTTGGAGCAAATATGGATGACTCTACATCCATCCAAGGGTCTTCTTGGGTCGATTGTTACCTTGATGAGCAGGTAAGTTTGCCATTAATTATTCAATAGCTCTCATGTGTATAAGCATCTATTTTGATGTTCTCCTTTAGTTTTTAATACATTTTGGACCGACCACATCCATGATAAATCTGTGATATCCTGAACAAAATGACATTGTCAAGGCCATAAAATAAAATGTCCTGTGTGATACCACTGCTAATATTAAACTCCTACTGTGCGTACAGATGTTGAAGGTGAAGGGTCGCCAGAGACTCCATGAGATCGAGCAGGAAGTTCATAGAGAGCTGAGCGTGACACTAAGCCAATGTCACCAGTCCCCAGGAGAGGTATACTCATACTTTTCCATTCCCTAAACTATAGTACACCATTGCTACCATCCACATAGACTGTTTATTTACCTGTTATTGCACCTTAAGTTCACAAAGGAACAGTATGAACAAATGTCTTCCTCTCTTCCGTCTGAAGGTAGCCATGAAGGGGCAGCAGCTCCTGACTGACAAGGCCAAGCCATGGGTTACTTCCCATGAGCATCTTGGTTCTGCAGCTCTGATGAATGGCGACACAGCAGGTATGCTCTCAGAGAAACAGGCCCAACCTGAGATCAGGTCAGATGAGATGCTCCAGGTGGAGTTCCTCAGCCAGACCCAGGTGGAGATTCCACAGGAGGTCAGGGAGGTCATGGACAGCCTGCTGGACAAGGTGGCGGATGGAGAAGCCCAGGAGAAGAAGGCTGAGGTCTTCAAGGCAAACCTGATCCCCTATCCCTCCTCATCCTCAGCAGTCAATGTCATGAAGGTCCTGGAGAGCCAGGTAGACAAGGTAAGACTGGATCCTTTATTTGTGCATTTTTGTTGTTTACTACACTCTTAGAAAAAAGGGTTCCAAAGGGGTTCTTCGGCTGTCCCCATAGGATAACCCTTTTTGGTTCCACGTAGAACCCTTTTTGGTTCCAGGTAGAAAGAACCCTTTTGGGTTCGATGTAGAACCCTCTGTAGAAAGGGTTCTACATGGAACCGAAAAGGTATTCTACCTGGAACCAAAAGGGTTCTACCTGCAACCAAAAAGGGTTCTTCAAAGGGTTCTCCTATGGGGACAGCTGAAGAACCCTTTAAAGTTCTAGATAGCAAAAAAAATTCTCAGTGTAGTACTATACCTGTACATGTAATAAGAAATACTCTACAAGACATGTGATAGGCAGTAAAGACACCAGAGGTGTACATAGAACTAACATTACAATGCCTCTCTTTCTCTTCCATGTGAAGGAGAAGAAGGTTGAGGTCCTTGACCTTAGCACCTGTCCCATACTCCAAACGGCCCTTACAGACATTGAGACCACGATGAAGACTGCATACAAGACCATGCCAAAGCAGATTGTGGTACTTGGTTCTACCATTAAGCATATCATAACCCAGGTGCTTCTTCAAGTAGATCCCTAAGCCTTTCAGGAGGGAGTCTATTTGGAGACACCTGTTATCCTCAACAACACCAAAGCTCTTCTGTGGTCTATTCCCTGGGTTCAAGTAACTGAGGATGAGGAGATGTCTAACACTCAGCAGTCCATTGATGCTTATGAGGTGGCCAAGACTGTTATCAACAACCTGGAGGAGGTGCTAGGCCCAAAACCTGTGTTGGCGAGAGCACTGGGAATCAGGTCACACATCTTGACAAGGTACATTGTTCATCTCGTAGGTCTATGCATTTCTAAGACAGTGCCTGATGTTTATGCTGCCAACGAAGAGGAGAGACATATTAGTCAGGATATGGTGAACATCTGTCCTCTACCTGCTAGATTGATCATTAGCGGAGAACTATTCAATGACTTCGTAGTGAAGTTTATTCTAAAACTTCATCCAATGAACGGACACGGTACTAAACAGCTTGACCAACAGGCTCTGCTCTTACTGGTTGTTAAAATGGCCTCAGTAGCTTTTAACATCTTGAGGAAGATTCCAGGTATTTCTGTGGATGAAAAGCTGTGCCCCCCTTCTGCAACATGAGGCAGACAGTGTTGCACATGCAGAGTGCCATGATACATCAGTTTGGCACAACAATCAAGATAAAAAAACTGGTTTCCATGAAGGACCCGGTGATCATCTCCACCATCCCCAGTGCTATCTGTGAGGGGATCCTAATGGTGTACAAGGGCATTAGTGACACCTATCCGCTTCAAGTCCTCGGCCCACAGCGTCCAATTGCCAGGAGCTGCGAAGAGGCAATGGAGAGCAAGCTCTTTGCAGTAGCCCTACCTGAGGACCTAGGAAGACCATCTACAATCACTACGGGTCCCAGGTCAGGAAACTGTCACTGTTCCAGAAGGCTTTCCCTTTGAATGACCACATCAAGTTGGACTACATCCACCGTGTTTCTGCCTCGTTCCTCCAACAGAGATGTAGTCTGGATCGACCCCAAATACTTTGTCGGGGACGACGATGAGGAGGTTGTAACATCAAGCAACACAGTCCCCGTTAATCCTCTTGCTCTCGACGTCAGTCAGGCTGCCTTTTTGAAGCAGTTCCCACAGACTGATGTTTTCGAGTCAACCACAAAGGAATGTGGAAAGCCTGTGCAAGACCAGGCTCAGAAGGAGGCAGAGAGGAACAAACCAAAGGTGACAAACCTTGATATTGTTCCTGTTAGTCTTGTCAGGAAAGTCTTTGACTCTGTCTTCCCAGATTCATGCACAATCAAGCAGCAGTACGGTTCATGGGAAGACGTCCCACTTTGCAATGATATGGTAGAGCACATAGATATCCAGGTTCAGAAAGAGGCACTGAAATACCAAAACCAAAGACTGTTCTTACGCACTCTGAAGAAGCTCAACGATGAGCCAGACAAGATGGCCACATTCTTAGAAGACGTCTCACTCTCTATCAGGAGCAAGTACTTCAGGACTTTCCATGAGTGGCCATTGGTTAAAGCCCAGCTATACCCAGACATACGGTCTCTGCTGGTCTGCGATATCATGGACCGAGAGATCATGGCTCAACTGAGGCCTACCTTGACCTTCGCCAAGGACACCAACAAGGGTGATGACCGGCCATACTGCATCAACATCCCGGTCAAGAGAGAGACCAGCTCTCCAGATAATACAGGTAGAACACTGTTACTGTTGGTGTGCTACATTCAGAATCAGGCCTAGTCTCTTGTAAATTACTTGTATTCCACAATGTTCTTTCATTCACAATTTCACAACAATATCCGATGTAGAGTAAACAGCTACATGTAACAGTCAGCTAACCAGTTGGACAATAACAACTTGAACTCTTCACTTCCGTTCAAATGTCCTATCACCATTTTCCCTAGACAAGACCAAGCTGGAGCTTTGCATTGAGAAAGCCAGTGCTGACAGAATGAAGGAACTCCTCCTTGAGAATGTAAGCTACACTGTATTCTGTGTTGTCTCATTGATAATATCAGTCAATTTGAATGTTGTCTGTCCTGTACTGAGCTGCAGCTTCATCTTTGCCAGGTTGCTGATGCTGATGGCTTCCTGCGGTTTGTTTCCACCACAGGAGGCTGCTGAGGGGAGGGCGGCTAATAACAATATATGGAATGGAGTCACTGGAATGGTATCAAACACATGGAAACCATGTGTTTGATGTGTTCGATACCATTCCATTGATTCCGTTCCAGCCATTACTATGAGCCCGTCCTCCCCAATTAAGGTGCCTGTAGTTTCGACTCACCAACTCTGTTTGTTCACAGGAACCCGAACCCTTCTGGATGAAGGGATGGATGGCAATGATGGAGGAGGAAAGTAATAAAAAGGAGAAGGAGAAGGAGAAGTGTTGCGGCTGGTTCTGGGGTTTGTTTGGCCGTAAGAAAAAAACAGGAATTGTGGATGGAGGTTTGTCGCAGGCGCGGATACTAGAAATGACATCCACACAAACCGAATGTATGGACGCACACACATTTACACGGAGACAGATATAACAACGAAGCCTACCGCAGATCCCAAACAGACAACATGTAATAGCATGTCTTATTTTCCATTTTGGGCTACAGGATGTGTATTTACAGCTTACCAGAGGCTATAGTTTATTTTTATGTATTTTGTATGACTTTTATATTCTAAAGACATGACTTTTGTGACTTTTCTTACTTTTACATGATATAAACAAATATTCCATATAGAGAAGCCTGATGCTCAATGTAACCAATAACCATCCATTTTATTGTTCTATGGTGTAGCCTGAAAATCTGTGTTTTAATATGTGGTTTTTGATTAGATAAACACATTTATTTTGCTGAAAATACATTATGTTTTGAATTTTGGCCTTTTGCGATAATGTAGACAGTAGACTATTCAAATTAATTGGTTAATTAACAACAATTAACATTTGGTGAATAAATACGCTTTAAATAAAAACGCTTCCATGAAGTCTAGTTATCTGAAACTGATCATTTACAAGAATAAATGGTACAAAGAGTAGAATATGAAATGCTGTAGCTGCTAGATCTAGTTGGACCCTTGGACATTTCTAACACTTCTTGACAATCTTGCTCAGAAACGCAGCAAGACCATAGCTGTAATGTAAGGCATGCGTTTGGAAAGGAGAGCTCACCTCTACATAGTCTACATGATATGACCAAGATGTACCATAGTGGGGCAGCATGTGATTATAACTTTGCAGCCAAAGTGCATAAGTGATGATGACGGAACTCTGTCAATCATAACCATGCTAACCATGCTTTTCTTATTATTTATTTAAAAACAATATAACACTTTGTACAAACATATTACTTGTAAATTATACTGCATATCTGTTATGTAGTCTATAAAACGTATCAGGTCTGAGGTTTTTAGGAGTACATTCATGATGTGATTCCAAGGAATGAAGGGAATTATTAACCTGGACTAGGTCTTTGTAAGTCCAGGTACCAGTCTAGCTAACATTCCACCCCTTGCCACTCCTGTCAAAGGCATGGTACCCAGGCTAGGTCTTTGTACCTTCTTACATATAAATACAATTACAATAAAATTCAAATAACATACAGTATAACATATAAGACTAACATTCTTGTACTTTGCACATTGACATTCTTAAGTCTCCAAATAAGGAACAACCTGTAAAACAACACAGGTACAGGAGGGTTGTAGTGTGGAAGTAAAAATGGGTTTCATTTAGGAGATAAAAACAACGCAAATTAATTGTATATTCTTTTTTGTATCGTTGAAAGAGTTTTATTTGCCTACTGTGACCTACGGTTTGTACATAGTCAGCGTATGTCCTCTGTAGAGAATCTAGATGTACTGTATGCTGTACAGCCAGTCAATGCAATTTCCAGCTTCCAGCTTTCATACAATTGCACACTCCTCTGTGTAGAAAGCTGGTACCCACAAAAGATTAACTCAGGTCTGATGTTTTTCTTAGTCCACTGAAAACCCCTTATTCTAAAGAGCTTGCTAGTTATACCCTACTCCCTACAAAGTGCACTACTTTTAACCAGAGCCCTATGTGGGCTATATAGGGAATTGGGTGCCATTTGAGAGACAGTCCCAGTGTTCCCCAGTCACACGTAGCGTCCACTGGACTTGATCTCCGGACACAGCCAGGCCTCCAGGTCCTCTATCTTCATGGACTCTTTCCGACTGGTCAGACTGGCGGCGCGTGTGATCTTGGTCAGCGTCTCCTCGTAGGGCGGCGGCAGGTAGACCATGACGAACACACTGTCCGACATGTCAGAGCTGGTGCTGGTGTGGCGTTCGCGTTGGCCGGTGAGCGAGGAGAGGAACTCAGCGCTGCTCTCGGCGTCCTGGAGGTCCAGGGCGATGATTTGGGCCAGGCTGAGCTTGGGAGAGGAGCACCTCCAGTAGGCCAGGAGTACCAGGAGGCCCAGAATGAGGAGGGAGGCGACGGGGAGGACCACATAGAGGAGCAGCTCTGACCTCCCCTCCTGGTCGAGGTTCAGCTCATTCCAGTTGTAGCCCTGGTGGTTTTGGAGGGGAAAGGGTTAATAAACCACATCATTCAAAGGACAGAAAAAAGATTCCCATAAAATACATTCAGGACTATGTTAAAGATATGAAATCTGAAAATCAGTAATGGGTTTTGCCTCAAAACGGCAATGTTCCACTGGATCAGTGTTGATCCTCTTCCATCTTCTCAAAACTGAACATATATGGTTGTGAAATCAAGATATCCTACAGAGGCTCAATAGAGCTTATGCCATTTGATATTGCCTGAGTGTTCTATTCCCCTGTTGACACAATCAGTGTCCCAAATTCACCCGACCAATCGGTTTCAGTGCTCAGATAATGCTGATCCTCATCTGGATGACTGACTAAAGACCCGTCAACATCACTCCGCTCTGCTGAAAGTCCCGAAAAGCTTTCCTTTGCCATTTCCCTGACATGAACTGCACTCACAAGCTCTCATCATAGTCGTGATATCCAAGACTATTCCAAGAGGCTAAGGCACTCAACTAACAACAACAAGAGTGTGTAGCCTGCAGAAGTCTGTGTAGCCACAGGCTGGCCGAAGTACCTTGGACAGCGCTCCTCCAGTGAGGAAAAATAAAAGATAAATAAAAAAAAAAAATAATACACCTAAAAAAGTAGTGTTCAGAATAATTTTCGGTCTGTTCTTTAGATTGTTAAGCCAGTATGCCACCTACCTCCTCCCAGGTGTAAAGCAAAAAAGTCAACTCAAAAACTGCTGCAGCTCTCCAGGACTCAGGTTGCCTACCTCCTGGGCCTTCCAAAAAGTTACATCTCTGGGTCTCACAGTAGTCTACATGTAAAGACTACTGCTGAATCAGACTCACTCAGTAACAACAAGCTGATGATCCCTTACCTGTAACTGTCTCTCTACCGTGGGGGGAGAAGGTGACCCAGTCACCCAATCGATGGACCCTCTGCCAGCTGGCCCAAACTTTATCCAGCTGCTGTCCAGTAGCGTTCGCATGCTGCCGTGGTGTCGTTGTAGGCAAACGGCTAAACTGAGTAGCAGAACTCGAGACAAACACGTCCGACTACTAAGCGCTTATCCAGAGCGACTTACAGTTAGTGAGTGCATACATTTTTCATACTTGCCCCCCGTGGGAAACGAACCCACAACCCTGGCAATGCAAGCGCCATGCTCTACCAACTGAGCTACAGGGGACACTTACTTGCATCGAGTCATTCGCCATCGTTTTTCTAGCAGGCTTTGTGTGGTCGTGTTCCAGTGATGAAGCCGTTCTAGACCAGACCAACTAGACTGGACACATATGATTGTCCGGCGAGTCCTCACAATGGTCTTCTCCACAAATTTAGGCAGGTAGATTGTCAAGTCATCCAAATTTCGCGCAAATATGCGCTCTGTCCAAAAACTCACCACTATATTCTCTGAGATAAATTAACTTTTAAAAACAATTCTCAGTCAATGGTCAAAGATAATCCCATTGTTGTGTCGCCTCAATGCACCACTGCCCAAAGAAGCTGGTGATCCCAAAATGTTTGTCTAGTTTCAACAAAAGGTTCGTTCAACAAATACAAAATGTTCCCGGGTGTGTCTTTAAAATATCAGCAGGGTAGAAGCCTAAAACAAAACTGTTTGATTCAGTTCATTGTTATTTTCTTGGGAGGCTAGCTATTGTTAGAAATTGCGTAATTCAAATCTGGTATTGGAATAAGAATCAAGAGATCTTCAATCCAAGCTTAATTTATTATATGCAAAATGTATGTATGATAAGTATGAAGGTTCGTATATACGGGTCCGCTGAGATACCACGCAGGGCACTCAGAGAACTAAAACATTGTTTACAGGTTCTTTTCTCAAATACTCTGACAGATAGTTCCCACCTCTTCTGTTGGCCAATCAGAGTATAGGACTGAGTGTGGTTTAGACTTTACTCAGCCAATCCGTTGGCGCAGGGGTTGGTCCCAACTCCTCGGCACTCCATTTGTTGCACACTGTTGCCAGGCATAAGTTGCTATCATAGTAACCTGTGGAGTCAGCACCCAAAAGACACCATTCCACTGTACTCCATGTACCCACGTTCAAGGACGGTTTCACAGACAACAAAGAGAGAGTGTTCGTATCTGTGAGAAATACAAGTCTTATCTCATCCTAGCCCCTAACGTTCCCCACATGAATCACAGCCTGCTATGTGAAACAATCCATATCAGTACAGTTCAAACCTATGCTCCTCATTAATGCATTCCTTCCAAGCTATTCATCACATACAGATCCAATTATGAGAAAAATAGAACCCAACAATCCCCCTTTTGACGCCCTCTAGGGTGTCACTCATTAAAATACAATACAAACAAAAATAAACACTTTTATTAATAGACAATTTGATAATAAAAGGCCTTCAGTCCTTCCATCTACACCCAACTTGCAAACGGTTGGCTACAAGTCACCCAGGCACTTCAAACCTTCACATAAGGAAAGACAAACATACCCAATGGTTAACTTGATTAATAAAGCATAAAACACAGGATTAATAGAACACAAAACATAAGATTATTAAAACATAAAACACCAACAGGGAAGTACATTTTGGCCCCCTTTAGACACCCTCTAGAGTGTCACTCCTCCAAGTCTGGTAGGTCATATCCTTCATTCCTTAGGTCGGAGTCCGGGATTGGGCCGTATCTCACCATCTGTTTGGAAACCACCTTCTCCATCTCCTTTTCTCACCAACCCTCAGACACAGGAAATAAGACAACATCCACAAAGAACAAGTATACCCATAGAAGCTATAACTTCACCCAGAATAGTCACAACAATAGTTTTCCATTTACCAAATATGTTATCAAACCAACCGTTTATGGAGCTATCAATACCAGAGTTCTCAACCAGTTCGTTCGCCAGCGTGGTGAGTCCCTGAAGCGCTTTGGTCACGGACCCGTCCGGTGCTGTGTTGTTGGAGATGAAAGTACAGCACATATATCCAAACAGAACACAAACCCCGTCCCGCTCAGCCAAAAGCATATCTAAAGCTATTCTATTCTGCCATGTCATTAAGCTAGTTGCCGCTGTCTGCTCAGCTAATCTTTGCTGGTTATAGTAAATATAATTCATCCAATCTATGTTTTTATTAATTGTTGACCACCAGAAAATACTTGATTCAAACCCAGCTGCGATCTGATTGTGGATTCATCAATATATATCCTTTCATCAAAGGATCCCGGGAGGAGGTCCTACTTTCTACGTGACAACTCACCAGTCTCTGACACGTTTGATTGTTTACATATGTAGGTGAGTTCACAATCAGTTATCACCACACATCCATCAGATGTCAGCACGGTCCTGGTTTTGGTTCCTAAAATCCTCTGGCTGCAACAAAGAGGAGAGATTAGTCATGGTCTCTTTTAGTTGTGACATTCTCTGTGTGGGAGCAGGAGCTAAGAGGCCCTACCCTGTATCCTGTCTTACTAGTCCTAGAAAAACAATTAGAATCCCCTGTGACTTCAAACTGAGGCAACCCAGGTTGGGATGACTTTGTTATCGGGGGAAACAGATAGTGCAAGTTACCATAAGACTCTTTCACCACATTCCCAGGTGGCTTGCATGGAGGATAAACCTGACAGAGAGTCAAAGCCTGTCAAGGGGAACGGAGTAGTTGTTAACCTTGGTTTGGCTGTCCTACAGGCATAACAGTCCTCTTTAGACCGTATACTGAACCTATTCCAACCACAGGTTAAAATCTATTTACTCCGTCTCCATCTGTACTACTTCCTTCAGGTCTATAGTTTGCACTATCTCACTACCTCCCTCAGAGAGGTTTACTCTATAGGGTGCCCCAGTTGAAGAAGATATCTCACTTGTCAGGTCTGTAATCTGTTTTAGCATAATTCAGACTTTCAGACAGTACCTACCCTCATATGGGTCGCACTGCCATTTCTGATAATTCCCTACTTTCGCAATACTACACCTGTCCCTAAACTGTGTATGGAGATTGGTGATGTCCTTCCCTAAAGTCCCTAGTATTTCCCCTTTCCCTACGTCTAGCTGTCTCCTATGCCTTTTCAACTTGTGTTAGGTTAACTACCACTTCTGGCTGAAACAGGAGGGTCCGTGTGTGTTAGGAATATGGCCCCCACAATCAGACAGCTACCTACCGTCGGGAGACCTGTGAATCCCCACCCTCGCCCTGAGAACATGTCAGACGCCAGAGGCCAACCCATTGCTTCACCTTCTATCGAACTCACACAGGGATGATCAGACAGGGTAAGGGAATCTTCGTTAAGGAGCCAACCCCCGAGCCCTAGTGGTGATCGGTTCTTTCTCCTAACTCTGTGTTTGTTCGTCAGGTGTAGCTGGGTTTACCTTTTTGCAGTGAGTGACATGCACCCAGATGGATCTAATAGGACTTGATAGGGCCCTTCCCAACAGGCCTGCTTCCAGTTTTTCTTCTTTTAGGGACTGGATCCACACCCAGTCTCCTGGTTAGATAGAGTGGGTCACCTTCTCCTCTAGTTCACCTGTGGGGCACAAAACCTCTGACATACAGGTGTGGTTAATAAACTATCATCACACATACATGTTCAGCTCTCAATTTCTAATCCTTTTTTATTTTTATTTTGTCCTCTCCTTCGTATATATTTATTATTTAATCCAACCATCCCCCTTTTTGACACATGATTTGGCCATGTGTCAATATTACCACCTACCTAAACAATCACTTTAGTTAATATTGGTAATTCATTATCCAATTGCCATTCCTACACTCTCTCTTCTGTTATTTTATGGTTCAAATCAAATATATTATTACCAAATTATAATTTTCTTCACAATTTTCACAGTACTATAAATTACCCTCAACTTAGTAAAATAAACTATCTTAAAGTCCTCCTCTCATGCCTTTAGAATTTACTAGTGTGGATGATTAATTAACACCAGAATGTTAAAACAGAATTCAGAGGCAATTGAAATAATTTAACGAACTGTTTAATCCCATAGTATACTAAACATTACCATTATTCTAAATATTTCATAAATGTTAGTTATCCCAAGTGTTCATTAAGTCCTCATGACATTCATTCTCATAAGAAATCATATATACCCCAAACTCAGCCAAAAGCTAAAAAACGCCATAAAATTCACTGTGTGCTCCTCTAAGACCTATCACCCTTGACCTGCTGAAACCCCCCCAAAATTGAAACAACAAGGCTTTATAAACATCATACTAGGTGTGTTGTTTTTTGTTTGAAAAGCCCAATTTGAAAAACAACCACAAATAGCCAGGCCTTCATTTGGTAGCTCACTTTTATGACCTAAATACTGCCTAACTTCACTACTGCTCCCCTAGCCCTTGGCAACATTCCAACGAGATGAGCTAATCTCTTTCTCCTGGTTATCCCCAGTCTTAACCCATCAATAATTGTTTGTATCAATCTAATTCCTCATAACTAATCTATAAAACCACTCAAAATTCCTCGAGTATACAATGATTATTTAATTGATTACCCTAACTCTGCTACATGCGATCTCATCTCAAATGATCCATTATCAATTATTTGTTCAACCCCCTAGGAAAATCTGTCTCCCCTTCTATTGTTCCTGTCCCCCCTGTAAATGTCATATTTGAGTTTTTAGCCAATACAATCACGGTTACATCAAATGTTCCCTCATTTAATGGTATTTTCTTCCTAATATAACTTCCCTAAATGAGATTAAATCCCCTGCCTTCCTCTACTATCCTTATATCATTACTGGATCAATGATAATAATTGTAATAACTATTTCACATTAAATTGTGTCTTTTTTCTGATAATGTTATAATTGTAGCCTATTCCATCACTTTAGTTTAAAATATAAGTTTATGTAACAAATCCATAACCCACCACAGGCTGGCGCTATTCCCCCATCACAACAGCCAATGTCACTTGCATCCACGTAACCAAAATACATTATCGTTCTTAGTTGTACCAAAAGTTTATATTTTCCCGCTAAACCATTTCAGTTCGCTATTCAATTTATTTAACTGTTCTCTCTGATTATGCCCTAATTAATAAAACAAATACTTGCTATCGTTTGATTAGCATACATTTAATGATGTTCCTACCATCTGAACTGTACTGTCTCTCACCCTCCCCTTGCTCCTTCGGGGAGAGCGCATGGTAACCTTATAACATATTTTCATAGACTTTTCTAGAATACTTCTATTTAAGCTATCTAATTCAACCTTTCACATTTCTCAATCCACATAGTAATCCAGGTATATAGCCCCACTGCGAAAGCTTTGTCTACTGTCCCTACCTGTGTTCGAACCAGGGACATCGCCAGTCACTCCACACCATCTGCGATGCTCTCAAAGTAACTACTCCCAGTTCATAGAGCAAGTGACGTCACCAAATGAAAATCGCAGTAGCTTTCACCTCAGCCAAAAAACTCTCTCTCCCTTTGATTCCCTATTGAATAAGTTAGTTTTTCTATTTAACCCCAAAACACGCTACAAATAGTCCATTCAACATTACCAAACTAAATACTCAGTAGCATCCGGTCACCACCCACACCAGCCGTTGACTTCGCCTCATGCCAACGAAATGCCAAATAAACCATAATAGTTCAATGGAGCCCCCTATTGGCTCTCCCCTACCTATACATTACTTCCATAACCACATTAGTTATGGTCCGATTAGCAATTAAACCTTATCACATGATCAAACAACGCCACAACCTTAAACTCATATGGGGCGGCAGGCAGCTTAGTGATCAAAAGTGCCGCGCCAACAACCGAGAGGTCGCCGGTTCCAATCCCCGAGCCGACCAGGCGAAGAATCTGCCGATGTGCCCTCGAGCAAGGCACTCAACCCCAATCGCTCCTGCAAGTCGCTCTGGACAAGAGCGTCTGCCAAATCACCAAAAATGCAAATGTAAATATTCTCTACTTTCTCACCCATCTCATCCCTCGTCAGAAACCCACAGGCACCTCTCAAATAATCGCCCCGTGGTGTTCCCAGCCAACTCCCAGTCTTTCCTCGCTCCAAAAGCCACAGTTTCGCTCTCTCCAGCCCCTCCCCTCGCAACTCTCTCTCCAGTGCTCGGGTGGGAGCAGGCTCCTTCGAGGAGCTGTGTTAGTGTTTCCAATATTCTGTGGTTATTTAAAGTATTTTAGTCTATTTATTTAAATCAAATCACTCCCACCTAATTAGTCAAAGCTGGTGCATGTTTATATTGAAACGATAAACCAAATTATTTCAGTCTAATTGTTTAACCAGTATTTTGCAGGGTCAAACGTCAAACGCCACAGTTCAATCATATCAGCTCAAACGTTTCAGTTCAGTCACACTAGTCATTCATCACTTTAGCTTTATGTTCCTAATTGTTATTAACGGGTTATATGGTTTAAGCAACCACAAACCCAACAGTTATCCCCAAATTATACAGTTTGGACAGCCACAGACGTTTTAATTCCCAATTAGTTTTCTATCAAGGTATACAGGTTTATCATTCACACTCTCATGCATACGACAACACTCGCACTGTCTAACTTTTAAAGTACCAACAATAGGTACGTTGCCACGCCCTTACCCCTTTCGTTTAACCTACTCTATTTCTTATGTTCCCATTTACACCCTATTGGTGCAAAGACAATAAGTTTATACTCTCTCCTAATTTGCAGTATCTCACTTATGTTCCCATTTGTACCCTATTGGTGCAAAGACAATAAGTTTATACTCTCTACTAATTTGCAGTATCTACCCATGTTCCCAGTTGTCCCGGCCAATACCTAAGTACAACGACAAATGACGATTTATACTGTCTTCTAAGTTTTTAGGAGTGCTGTCCTATGATCCCAACTATATTCAAACTATGTTCCCAATTATATCCATCCCAGACCGATACAATGACAATAGATTTTTATAGAATATAGTGACAAATAGCGTACACACTCGAGTGCTGTCCTATGATCCTAACTATATCCAGACTATGTTCCCAATTATATCCAGCCCAGACTGATACAATGACAATAGATTCATTAGTCTATGTTCCCAATTATATTCAGCCTAGACTGATACAATGACAATAGCTTTTTATGGAATATAGTGACAAATAGCGTACACACTTTTATCCAATAATTCCCTATATCCCCAGCCCACCCCTGGTGGTACCTAGTCTGGGGATTTCAGTATTTTCCCAGAACCGCTCTTCTGTGGAACAATACTCAATATACCATGGCTTTTAACCCTCACATTTATCAAACATTTGCATAGTATATTATGAAATCGAAATAGTATACTGTAATCGTTATTTATAGTACAATAGGGTTCACTTACATCAAACAGGTGTTTCACAAAATTAATTTGGATGAAGCCAATATGCAGATCTTTAGTTATTTAACAATGGGTGTCTGCTTACCAGTGTTTTTAGAAGCCCGGGCACTTTGTGAAACACACAGTTCGATGACAGTGATGTCCAATAGGCTGGGTGAATTCCAGCGAAGTTCCGCCACCAGATCACAGTCGGAGGTCACCAATTGTTAGAAATTGCGTAATTCAAATCTGGTATTGGAATAAGAATCAAGAGATCTTCAATCCAAGCTTAATTTATTATATGCAAAATGTATGTATGATAAGTATGAAGGTTCGTATATACGGGTCCGCTGAGATACCACGCAGGGCACTCAGAGAACTAAAACATTGTTTACAGGTTCTTTTCTCAAATACTCTGACAGATAGTTCCCACCTCTTCTGTTGGCCAATCAGAGTAAAGGACTGAGTGTGGTTTAGACTTTACTCAGCCAATCCGTTGGCGCAGGGGTTGGTCCCAACTCCTCGGCACTCCATTTGTTGCACACTGTTGCCAGGCATAAGTTGCTATCATAATAACCTGTGGAGTCAGCACCCAAAAGACACCATTCCACTGTACTCCATGTACCCACGTTCAAGGACGGTTTCACAGACAACAAAGAGAGAGTGTTCGTATCTGTGAGAAATACAAGTCTTATCTCATCCTAGCCCCTAACGTTCCCCACATGAATCACAGCCTGCTATGTGAAACAATCCATATCAGTACAGTTCAAACCTATGCTCCTCATTAATGCATTCCTTCCAAGCTATTCATCACATACAGATCCAATTATGAGAAAAATAGAACCCAACACTATCAACAGCTAGAGCACAAGGGGAACAAACGGCACGACTCCCTCCCTATCCGCATAACAGACTCCGAAGAGGGATAGAGATCCATTGCTAACATACAACGCTACAGAGGCAAAAAAACTGTAACATCCGTGAAACATGAACAAGCGTCAGTCTCCCAGTATCACATTACACAAAAGCCTTCTTTTAATCCGCTTTGAGCCATTTTGCGTTACAAACGGACTACCTTATATTACCGAATGACCGAAGAGTGTCACCGGTAAAAGCGTTGTTGTTTGCTCTTCGTTTGGTTTTGAAGGGCAGAGGAATATCGCCTTGTCTGTCCGCGCATTGCCGATGATGGCTTGAGCGGGAGGCTACACTTTTTTTTTCTGGTGGAGCTGCGCGCGGTTGCGCTGGCTCAATGTGTATGGTAGGTAGCAGGAGCGCGCCCAATGTATCATGTGACCATGTCCAGACCATGGATTTGTCATTTCCATCTTCTCCTAATGAACAAACTGTTGCTTATCTCTTTCCCCTATTCCAGATGTGCAATTTCGCCACACACAAAACAACTGCTATTGTTATTACTCTGCTTACAAGTAATAATGTGCCCATACAATCACAACCACAAGATTGTAAATGGAGTACAGTTACAGTAGAATAAAAAGTATATGACTGTACAGCATTTAATATCAGAAATCTACAAGTTAAACTCATTATCTAATATTGAAAGCAAGCCCAAATATATAGTGGATACATACTAGCCTACATTAAGCAAATGCCACTTTTCAAAAGTCTACAAGCCATTAGGTCAATACATAACAATAGTACCAAAGACTAACTGAGGTACAGTGTTGTGCAGAAGAGAGAGAGAGAGAGAGAGAGAGAGAGAGAGAGAGAGAGAGAGAGAGAGAGAGAGAGAGAGAGAGAGAGAGAGAGAGAGAGAGAGAGAGAGAGAGAGAGAGAGAGAGAGAGAGAGAGAGAGAGAGAGACTATGCACTCTATTGGGCAGCAGGTAGCCTAGTGGTTAAGAGCGTTGGGCCAATGACCTAAAGGTTGCTGGTTCGATTTCCCGAGCCGGCAAGGTGGGAAAATATGCCGTTCTGCCCTTGAGCAAGGCAGTTAACCCCCAACAACAACTGCTCCCTGGGCGCCATGGACGTCGATTAAGGCAGAGGGGTTGGGTTAAATGCGGAAGATGCATTTCGGTTGAATGCATTCAGCTGTGCAACTGACTAGGTATCCCCTTTCCCTATTGACCTCCTTATCCCTACATAAGCAGAAACTCAAACTATAGCTGAATAAAACGAAAACAAATCGCAGGGCATGCAAATGGGAGATTTGCTTACCGAGAATTTGATACTGCCAGAGGTAGACTGAGACGAAAGAGCAAAGGAGCACCTGGTCAGTGCTGATAGGTGAAACACATCACACAAAGGCTGTGAAAATGCACATCAGAAATAGCCTGCTTACATCTGATAGCAGTAATGAGCAGGCTGAATAAACATAGCCTACATACACATCATCAAGTCTTTCATCCTATTTCCTTGTGGGGTATAGGGCAGGAGTTTATTTGATTTTACCTTGTTCCGTTTCCAGGCTTTTGCTTGCTGGAGTATATTATGGGGAATACATCTGCAATATACTGCTAATAATGTTAAACTTTATTGAAAAATACTTTTGGAAATAGTAGTATAGATCATGTTCTTGCCTTTGACAGTATATCAGATCAGAGTTTTTCCTGGTCAGGTCCTGCATGACAGGCTGTGTTTGCACAGGCAGTCCAATTATGATCGTTTGCCCAATTCTTGGAAAAAGAGCTGATCTGATTGGTCAAAATACCAATTAGTGGAAAAGATCAGAATTGGGCTGCCTGTGTAAACGCAGCCATAGACCTTGTTTTGACCTCCATAATCTCTGCAACCCAGAACCAAATCTTGCGTGAGTGCCGGGCCAGCTACTCGATTAGGTTCCGGTAAGGAGAGGTTAAGATATTGGACTGGTGCGAGCGAGTGGTGAAAGCAGGATGGACTTTGGTAGCCGTCATAAGAGACTATGACCTCCAGAACCCTGAAGCTATTACATTTGAATGATCTAAACTGTCAAAGGCAAGAATATGATCTATTCTTTTTTGTACATTTCCAGAAGTATTTTTCCCTCTCGATTAACATTATTAGCAGTATATTGCAGATGTATTCCCTCAGAAACACAAATTGAGAAAATACTCAAATGTAACTCTTATTGTGTCAATACCAATACAGTTAAGAGTGTTAAAGCCTAGATTAACTATAATGACTGGCATAGTGAACTCATAATGACTGGCACAGTGAACTCATAATATTGATGCAGTACACACATCAATTTGCACTTAATAATTTGTAGTCTACAGTAGGCCTGTTAAAAACAAAAAAAGAGGTTCAAAATAGATGCAAGTACATGTTTATTGAATGAAATAGGTCCGGGCCGGGCTATGGGAGGGATCATCATGTTTTTTTTTTTTTTTTGGGGGAGGGGGGTATTGTCATGCCAGTTTCATCATCAGCCACGTCGTCTTGGTCCGCTTCCTTGGCCCTTTCAGCCAAGAGCTCCTTGGTGAGGGTGATGTCACTACTACCTCCTGGCTCCAAAATGGCCGTCAGAGCTCCAATCTTCAGCATGGTCATCTATGACGTGTCCGATGGTGTCCGCCATGCAACAGATGGCTCCCTCGCCACAATAGCGTGGGGGTATGGTTGGAATCATCAAATGGGTTGTGAGTTGACTCTGGGTTTGTGGAGAGGAGGCAAGTGCACTGAAGTGCACTAAGTGGGTTTACCCACACAACTACTTTTTGCCGCTTCTCTTTTTGCAGGGGAAGCAAAATAGTTTTGCCAGGGCAGCTGTAATCCTCAGGAGGAGAGATCGTTTTTTCCCCGGCTCATCAGCCACGGTTTCTGAACAGGTGACAGAGAACATGGCATGACATCATTAGGACAAACCGTTAAAAAAACTTTTGCAATGGAAAACAAAAACACCTTTTTTTTTGTTCAAGGAAGTTCCTCCCTGTTACTTCCGTTTAATGAATAAGACCCTGATAACTTCATCATAGTCTCTTCCCCTAACATTACAATGTGGTGAAATAATATAATTTTGTTGAAGACAAATAGACATGTGGACTGACAGAAGGGAGGACTTACCATCAGTGCCAAGGGGAGACACCTTGTTCTTCTTCAGGGTCTTCTTGCGACCTCGCTTCCCCTCTCCTGACTTCCTCACTCCTTCCTTCACAGCCTCATCCTTCACTGTCTTCTTAGTAGAGACAAACAGATATGAGTTGGTGCCTCACAATCAAACAGCCCCAATAACTAAACAACATACTGGTTAATGGTAGACTCCTTACCTGTGTGGAGGTGCTGTCCACAAGGTCTGCGGAGAGGGAGCTGCTGCTGGCCTTCTCCAAGCTAGCAGAGTCACATTTCTTGTTGTCGTCGATCGCAGCCACCTCCTCTTGGTCCTCTTCTAGGGTTTCCCCCTGGGCCAAGAGTTCCTCTGTGAGGGTGATGTCACTCTTTGAGGAGCTTGAGGAGGAGCGTGACCTCCCACTACCAAGGCTCCTCCTCGCTCCAAAATGGCCGTCAGAACTCCAGTCCTGGGCGTAGTCGCCTATGACGTGCGCGATGGTATCTGCCATGCAACAGACGGCTACCTCGCCACCATAGCGTGCGGCACGCAGTTGAGCCTGGTTGGAATCCAACCTTTTAGCCGCAGCCTTCACGATGGCCTTCATTGCATCTTCCCCCTGAATTGTATGCTCTCCTCCAGGCTGAAGAGGACAGAGATGTCAGCATACTTCAGGGCATGCTGGACCTCCACAAAGAGATTCTTCATCAGCCTGAAGGGGTCGTTGGCCATCATGGCCGGGGGAACTCTGAGGCCTCCAGTCGGCGCATGATGCCCTGGAGGATAAGCTTCAGGGTCTGGGGGCTCATGACGGTGTCCCTGGGAGTGCTGCGAAAGGAGATGTCCTCCTCGATGAGGATCTCACCCGGAAGGAGAGAGGGAATCTTCCCCAGGAGGCCCTGCCTGGCCTCAGTGGGGGTCAGGGAGCTGGTACTCACCTCAGAGACATCAGCTCCCCCGACCTCTTCTTCCAAGGTCTGGGCAGGAGCTGCCCATGCTGCCTGAGTGGTCGTCAGGAATCCCGCACCCATGGAGGTGCTGGGGACCACCTCATCTTCATCCAGACAGGGGTTGAACTCCAGGGTCTGTGAAGGAGCTGCCCGTGCTGCCTTGGTTGAGGTGGAGGGCTCTGAGTGTAAGACAGTCATGACACTCGTGACCAACTCCTCTTCTTCCTCTGATGAAGAAGGACACTGAGTGTAAGGGAACCTGTCCCTGGCACCAGAATCCAATCCTAAGAAAACACACTAATACTCTGAACTGATTCAAAGCCACATCCATGTATAGCACTATGCAGTATCTAGTACATTTACTATAATGATAATACACTGGTTATTACACTGGTTATAACAGGGTTAATACTGGTCATATTGGTAAAACAGGTTATAAATGGACCTTTCTGGATGATGACACTGGCCCTGTAATTGTCGTTGCAGGTCCTGTTCAGCATCTTTTCCACCCAGGCGGTCAGGATCTGGCAGACGTCCTCTAGTCAAATCAACATTTATTTAAAATGTATATATAGATATATCATTATTATTTTTTATAGATGATTTTCTTCACAAAATTAGTGAACTAGGCCTTTATGACTCCTGTATGAGCGGAGAAAATGACTTGTCAGCAGAGCGGAGAAAAATACTCCCTCCCCCCATCGACAGCACCCCCACCCCAAAACATCTTGGTCACATTGTAAATGGCAATAACAATAATAACAAGGGAGCAAAAGGAGACAAGACTACATAATAACTAACCTAGTGCCCTCTTGTCTTGATCAGAGAGTGAGGTGGAGGCCTGGGGGGGTCAGGATCAGGGAGCTGCCCCTCTCCTCCTCCCCAACCCCATGAGACAAGCTGGAGTCGCTGTCCCACAAATCCTCCTCGCTGGATGTGGGGGTGCTGGGAGGCTGGGTCTGCTCCATGTCCCATGTGCTGGTCTGCCAAATCTCCCCTGCCCTCTCCCTGAACAGGGCAAAGACATTGAGGGACCCCTCACTGAGGGCTTTATGGACATCCCTTCTCTTGGCCCTCCTCACTGACCCCAGTTCTCACACACTGACACTGGAGTGAGGTGTGTCTCTCTGGAGATAAACCCTCTCCATCTCCACTGCCTGATGACAGAGGTCGAACCGTCTCGATCCCTGTGAGGACCCAGAGCTTCTGTTGGAGCAGGACACACTTGGATGTTCCAGAGATAGTGGCTGAGCATCCACACACTCTACCAGCTCTGGCATGTTGGACCGGTTCGATCCCTGTGATGACCCAGAGCAACTCCCACTCCGGCTTTTGTTGCCTCTTCCGGACCTCGTGTGGTGGATCCGTCTGGCGGCCTTCTGGGCACTCTCACAGGCGTCCCTAAAAAGCTCTGAGAAGATACTGGAGAGCCTCTCTTCGGTCAGAGCGATGCCTGGATTGGTGGTCTCCAGGTCATTCATACCAGAGGAGAAGAGGTCCTCCTGGGCATTCCTCAGGATATTACTCACAATCATGTCTGCTGTACCCTGAAGCTCCTTGTCTGTCTCAGAATTGGGCGTGGGGGGCTGCCAGCCCCTGAGCCTCCCCTTTGGCTCAGAGCTCCGCCGGTGGAACGTCTCCGAGACCTTCTTCAGCACCCCTGACCCCCGGAAGGAGCAGTTGGATGATTCTGGACTGGAGATCCTGAGCAGAGCTATCGCTGGCAGGAGGAACGCATAGGACATGTCCTCCAGGTCCTCTATGGTCACATTCTTAGAAAGAAATACGGAAAACAACCATTTTTAAATGACAGCATTTCCTCTTAGTCTTTAAGTTACACGTTTTTGTTGTTGTTAGCATGATTAGTCGGTAAAGAAGTAGAAATGGGGTAAAGAAGAAAAAATGGGGGACTTACCATTTGTTTGAGGAACTTCCTGATGCGCTTTCTCTGACTGGAAAACAAACAAACACTAGGAATCATTGGTTAGTAGACTGGCAACTAGATTCAATTTTTTCTACTGCACATAACACGGTTCAGAGCAGAACTCACGGGTGAGACTTCAGGAAGTCCTCTAGAGAAGACGCCTCCTCTACGTTCTCAGGTGTCATCTCACGGGGTGTGTCCGCCAGAGAAGTGGCATCGGAGGTGACATCACTCTCTGGGGTCTCTGGGGTAAGGGGGTCATCAACAGATGGAGAGGAGTTCATTCTCACCTCATCCTCAGGTGTCATGGGGCCTGGTGGCACTGAAAGAGAAGAGAATCAGAATTACCGCTGAACAAGCTCGTAACCATGGCAACGATTCTATTGAATAACCACTGTGTCACCAACACCCACCTGTTGTCTCCACCTTCGTCACTTTAGTGTTCTTGATAGCTGGCAGGACACCTAAAGAAAGAGGAGAGTCTAGCCATTAGTTGATCCTTCCACCATATATCCTTTAAGAATTCTATCAATAAATCCAAGTATTTTGGAAGTGGTGATCAATACTCACTGTAACTGGTTGTTGGAGATAGAAGAGGTGGAGGCAGCGCCAACACACCAACTACTTGGTGGCTTGGTTTTTTCGCCGCTGCCTTGGCCTCTCTGTCCTTTCTGGACTCCACGGCCTCTCTGGCATTCTTTTCGGCCTTGGCCATCTTGGCCTGACCGCTCAGCCTGGGGCCTCGTAGGGGCTTCGGCACGAAGTTCTGAGATAAACAACAATATTAGCAAAATCGTATCACCATAGAAACCATCTCTTTCACCATAGACATGACGGTACTGAGTGACATGTCACATAAGGGCCAACTTTAGAATTAGAATAAGAATCAGAATTTGAATGCTATTGGTTCTAACTAGTACAGTAAGTGACCCATGCATCATTATCTCATTGTAAAAAAAAACTGGTTGAGAACACGTCATATAACTTACATTACAACCAACTCTCAGTTACAACCAGGTAAAGATTTCAAAACAAAACGTCCTTATACAACCAGGGGCATGTTCAGCAAGACAACGTTTAGCAACATTCAGATAGAATTACGCTATAATGAACAAACATGCCTCTTAAACATGTAGAATAAGGAATCACGTAAGCTCGTCATGGCATTTGTAACGGCAATGTTCAACAACGTTTTGCCACTGAACATGGCCCAGTATACAACCTGCCCATCCCCTACCAAGGTGCCAATCAAAATGGATGTGGGCGGAGCTCAGATTAGGGGTGACCAAAAATGGACAAGCGTGGTTTAGCCCTATACATCATTAGCATATGAATGACAGCACTATCCACTTGACCAACGAACCAATAAAAATGGATGTCCAATTAAGGCATAGCATTTCTGACCAAGAGCCAATCAAAACGGATGTGGCAGGCACTCGGGATTTGATTCGAAGAGGGGACCAAAATTGGAAGTGGGCAGGGCTTAATCACATTAAAAGCCTAATCACAATTGAAGTGGGTGTGGCTTAGAGCCAACCAGTCTGCTCTGAGAGGTTTGCCTGGAGTACATTCAGCATGCCTAACGTTACAAAACGTTTTGAACGTTTTCCAATTGAACTGATACGTATTTCACTCTGAACTGTTCAAAGCATTTTGCAACAGAACTCAAAGCCGTTTCTAACCTTTAGGGGGCTGTTCTTGGGGCAGTCCACCAGTGCTGGCAGCCTTGGTCCATTATGGTCATCTGTCTGAAGCACCTGTTCTCCAGCACTAGCTTGGAGGGTCCCAGCCTGGGGTAGAGGAATGTAATTTTATGCCCACTTTTCCAAACATAAAGCATATCAGTCTGTTTTTGCATAGGCCAGTGGTTTTCAACCCTCTCCTTGGGGAACCCCAGACATTTCACAATTTTGTTGTAGCCCTAAACAAGCAAACCTAATTCACCTATTCAAGGGCTTAATGATTAGTTGACAAGTTGAATTAGGTGTGCTAGCTGTGGAATACAGTGGAACGTCTGGGGGTCCTCAAGGAGAGGTTTTAAAACCCCTAGCATATGGCTGTACTACTCAAAATATTTCCCCATTACAGAGACACACAGATAACTTTTTTTTATTTTCTTATATGAGACTTACCTTTAGACAAACTCTCCTCAACCGTTTATGACTTTTACCCATTTTATTTTAAAACATCCTTCAGATTGGACCTGTACCATGATAGAAAAATTATAAACAAATACATTTTTATCTTCAATTTTCTAACATTTTAAATAAAATCCTGGTAAATTTAGCTGTACATACAGTTACACAGAATTTCTTGTCCAGGCAAAGTAATGTCTTTGAACATGAGGATGACTGTCCTACGCAAACTATCAACTCAACTGAGCCAATCAACTTAATCATTTCTTGACTGCGTTTACGTCATAGGCTCATATATTACGTCATACACGATTATGTCAACTACAACAGGGCACCGCGACCACGCCGAGAGATTAATACATGTTCTGATCACATACGAAATCTCTAAAAAGTTTAAAATGTAATGTAACCCAATTCACTTCGATTCAGTGGGGTTTTATGTATCAATGTTGCCCTCTGGTTGCAAGAACTGAAAGAGCCATGAATCGAAGCGTGGAGCCTGTGGTCATCATCAGTCTGCACTCCGCACACTCACTTCTATACTTTTGATAGAGTTAGTTAGTATAACTCTATTCATATAGCTACTGGGGATACTAATGTTGACAAATCAAAGCATATATTTTTTCATACCAGTGTTGTCAAACAAACGATAATATTTGGCTTGACAACAGTGGCGGTTCTAGACACATTTTACTAGGGGGGCCAAGGAGGGGCCAGTGTTTAATCAGGGGGGCACACATAAAAAAACTGGCAACACATGATATTCAAAGATTATAAACTTTATTTTACTTTAAAATCATATGACATTTATTATAACACGTATTTTGTACAAGAGTGCAGATGCAAGAGAGATAGTGCCATAAAAAAAAAAAAAAAAAAAAAAAGTACAGGGTACAAATACAGGGTTCATATTCAATGTGAACAAAACTCCAGGATACAACAAAGGGTACAACAATGTGCCATTTCCTATTTATGGAAGCCCCACTACTGTGGACAGTTGATTCCACATTTTGTTTTAAGAAAGAAAACTTTCTGAGTGATTTATAAACAAAACACACTACCCTGTATCCGTTTAGGTAAAATAAACCAAATCAGAAAAGAAATTCAATTCAAAGAGGCTTTACTAGCATGACCATATTGACATACAGTATTGCTAAAGCACATAAACAGGGAAACGTGTTACACATTAACATCCAGTAGTCCAATAGGATGCAGACAATAAACATTAAGTTAACATTCGTTTAAAAGCAACAATCATGTCAACACAATGTAGCAATATGAACAACACTGATGGATATCAGCAACAACATGAAAACAAGAATATTACAGGTGTCTGTGTGTGTGTGTGTGTGTGTCTGTGTCTTTGTGTACTTCACTGTCAGTTGATGAGCAGGTGTACAAAAAAAGGCTTTACAACATATATGGGCAAGTCCATTTAGGACAGCACATTTCCACCATAGTTCACATTAGGAAAAAATGACAGCATGAATGCTCACTAAACAAACATATACTACATATACCTTTTTATACACATTTTTTTCAGTAATTTTTTAAGAGTGAAAGGGAAGTAAGCAATCGCTCATCATAGGATCATACATATTTCAGTTACAATATTAGTTACAATATTAGTGTTAGTTAGATCATCATGTCAAAGCTGGACCTGCAAAGTCTGAACGACACAAGTGTGCAATGATTGGAGTGATTTTTTTTCTTTTTTTCTTGCTTTGCTTGTTTTCAAAAGGAAAAATCATAGTTGGTAAAAAATAAAATAAACTTTCGTTGAAAGGTATCACACTGTATAATTTACAAATATCTAAAGAGGTTTAGTGGATGCCATAAAACATCTGTGGAGCTTGAAGATTTGTAGTACATAGATGTTTGGCAGAGATAATTCAAAAGAATAAAATCATAAACTCTATCTATCTATCGAGAGAGAGAGAGAGAGAGAGAGAGAGAGAGAGAGAGAGAGAGAGAGAGAAGTGTTTCCTTAGAGCAGTACATGCAGCAATCACTTAATGGAGTGATGTCATAATGGGCCACAAAACTTTGGGGATGTGGATGGAAAGTTACAGGCAGGAGAGTGGAACCAACAGAAGCAGGTCTTGAGACATGAGTTTGCCCCTTTTTGAAAACCTCTTGAGAGAGGATTGGTGGGATATATATACATACATACAAACATACATACACTCTAGTAGTGTGTGGAACTACTGGTACTGTGAGGAAAAAAAGATAGATGATGTAAAATGAAAAATAAAACAAGCTTCAGCTTCTTAAGACACGGTGGGTTCATCTAAGTAGACACATGTAACTTCATGTGGACACCAGACTGTCTTTGTCTACACATCTAACTTCATATGGACCCCAGACCGTCTCTGTTTACACATGTAACTTCATATGGGCACCAGACTGTCTCTGTCTACACATGTAACTTCATATGGACACCAGACTGTCTTTGTTTACACATTTAACTTCATATGGGCACCAGACTGTCTCTGTCTACACATGTAACTTCATATGGACACCAGACTGTCTCTGTCTACACATGTAACTTCATATGGACACCAGACTCTTTGTCTACACACGTAACTTCATGTGGACACCAGACTAACTCCATTCATTTTACCGGTGGTATTGAGAACAGATAAACCCACCGTGTCTTAAGAAGCTCAAGCTTGTTGTTTTATTGTTCATTATATCTCTTTTTCCTCACAGCGGCACTCATACGCTACTAGCGTATATATCATATAGATACACTACAGCAACAGGATACGGCGGTTGTGCTGTCTGGCAAAACGGTCCACAAATACATCAAGATCCAGAGCCTTGGCCCTTCTGGACTCTATGCTCAGGACACCAAGATCACTGAGTCTCTCATCACTAGTGGTGGACCGCAGGAAGGTTTTTATCAGTTTCAGTGTGGAGAACTGCGTTCGCAAGAGGCTGAGCTTACAGGAAGGGTTACAGCAATCTTGCACAGTCTAAAGAGCTCAAAGAAAACTTCCCTGTATGGCTCAATAAAACAAACCAGCTCAACTGTACTGCATGGCTTTTTGACTTCACCACTCTGTATTTTTCTGTCCAAAACTCTCTTAAATTGATGGAGCTCATGCCCTAAATCATCAATGTCTGCATTATACAAACGGCCAAATGAAAAAAACATTGCTCTCCTTTAAAAAGGTATCACTCTGGGGACTGAGAGACTGTATGCTTCTCATGAGCTCACAGTTTGTATTGGAGAAACGTCTGTTCAACTCATTGAGCATGCTGTCAATTACAGGATAGAAAAATGATGTGAGAAACATATCTTTGTCACGTTCTACCTCCCTCTGACCAACAGTGCTTAGCGTGCAGTAGCCACTGAGTCTAGAGCTCAGCATTTTCTGACGTTTCGCCACTGACCTTGTTGCAGAATCACACTGCTCACAAATATTCAATGCTTCATCCCACAACTCATCAAAGAAAGACTCCTGCCTGTGGTCTTTCAATGTCAGGACTAAAGCATTTACTAAGTCAACAGCACTTGACAGATCAACAGTTTGTGACTGTAACATGTCAGACAATAGCTTTGTCTCCCCAAACAACTTACGCAGAGTAACAAGATGCACAACAAATTCTAGGTCAATTTGAGCAAGAAGACCTCGGGCCTCAACAGTTCTTTCACCATGACGTTCTTGAGCAATCTCTTGCAGTAGTCGCTTTAAGGGCAGGTAGAGTGTCCATGATATTACGTAGGGCTAGAAATCGGCATGACCAACGTGTGTCGCTTAAACGTTGCAGCTCTCTGGTTCTGCCATACATTTCTCTTTGGAGAGACAGCCATTTTGGGTGCACATATGAGGAAGAAGTAAACATATAAAGACTCTGTAACAAAGAAAAAAAACTCCTCCGTTTCTGGGACACTTTGACTACATCAACTAACACTAAATTCAGACAATGAGCACTACAATGGACGTAGAAGGCAAATTTAGCCTGTTCTTTGATCCTTGCCTGAACCCCTGAATGCTTACCGCTCATAACGGCAGCGCCATCGCACGCTTGGCCTACGAGGTTATTTTTGTAGTCCAGGCCATAACGTTCCAGTAAGTGTACTATTTTTCCAGTAAGCCCTGCTGCATCTAACCTCTCTGCAGATTCAAAATGGAGAAAACTCTCCTTAATGGCCCCATTGTAATAGTACCTGAGTGTGAAGGACATCTGTTCTTTTTTTTGAAATATCCTTTGTTTCATCTGCCATGACGCTAAAAACCTCACTTTTCTTCACTTCTTCTATGATTTCAGACCGAACCATTTCTGCCAAACAACCCAAAACCTCATTCTGGATGATCTTGCTTGTGTACTTTGCATTGTGAATGGAAGTTAATCTTCTCTTAACAAGTTGGTCGTGGTTAGCAACTGTGTTAAGAATTTCCCTAAAGTTTCCTTTGTTAGTGGACCCTTCAGATTCATCATGTCCTCTTTGTGCTATGTTTTGTGTAGCTGTAAGCAACAGCACTTCCCCAACTGTTTTAATGTATGCCTGATTTTCTTGTACTTGTTTAGTGTGTTCTTTGTCAAGGTCACATTCTTAGAAAGAAATACGGAAAACAACCATTTTTAAATGACAGCATTTCCTCTTAGTCTTTAAGTTACACGTTTTTGTTGTTGTTAGCATGATTAGTCGGTAAAGAAGTAGAAATTGGGTAAAGAAGAAAAAATGGGGGACTTACCATTTGTTTGAGGAACTTCCTGATGCGCTTTCTCTGACTGGAAAACAAACAAACACTAGGAATCATTGGTTAGTAGACTGGCAACTAGATTCAATTTTTTCTACTGCACATAACACGGTTCAGAGCAGAACTCACGGGTGAGACTTCAGGAAGTCCTCTAGAGAAGACGCCTCCTCTACGTTCTCAGGTGTCATCTCACGGGGTGTGTCCGCCAGAGAAGTGGCATCGGAGGTGACATCACTCTCTGGGGTCTCTGGGGTAAGGGGGTCATCAACAGATGGAGAGGAGTTCATTCTCACCTCATCCTCAGGTGTCATGGGGCCTGGTGGCACTGAAAGAGAAGAGAATCAGAATTACCGCTGAACAAGCTCGTAACCATGGCAACGATTCTATTGAATAACCACTGTGTCACCAACACCCACCTGTTGTCTCCACCTTCGTCACTTTAGTGTTCTTGATAGCTGGCAGGACACCTAAAGAAAGAGGAGAGTCTAGCCATTAGTTGATCCTTCCACCATATATCCTTTAAGAATTCTATCAATAAATCCAAGTATTTTGGAAGTGGTGATCAATACTCACTGTAACTGGTTGTTGGAGATAGAAGAGGTGGAGGCAGCGCCAACACACCAACTACTTGGTGGCTTGGTTTTTTCGCCGCTGCCTTGGCCTCTCTGTCCTTTCTGGACTCCACGGCCTCTCTGGCATTCTTTTCGGCCTTGGCCATCTTGGCCTGACCGCTCAGCCTGGGGCCTCGTAGGGGCTTCGGCACGAAGTTCTGAGATAAACAACAATATTAGCAAAATCGTATCACCATAGAAACCATCTCTTTCACCATAGACATGACGGTACTGAGTGACATGTCACATAAGGGCCAACTTTAGAATTAGAATAAGAATCAGAATTTGAATGCTATTGGTTCTAACTAGTACAGTAAGTGACCCATGCATCATTATCTCATTGTAAAAAAAAAACTGGTTGAGAACACGTCATATAACTTACATTACAACCAACTCTCAGTTACAACCAGGTAAAGATTTCAAAACAAAACGTCCTTATACAACCAGGGGCATGTTCAGCAAGACAACGTTTAGCAACATTCAGATAGAATTACGCTATAATGAACAAACATGCCTCTTAAACATGTAGAATAAGGAATCACGTAAGCTCTCGTCATGGCATTTGTAACGGCAATGTTCAACAACGTTTTGCCACTGAACATGGCCCAGTATACAACCTGCCCATCCCCTACCAAGGTGCCAATCAAAATGGATGTGGGCGGAGCTCAGATTAGGGGTGACCAAAAATGGACAAGCGTGGTTTAGCCCTATACATCATTAGCATATGAATGACAGCACTATCCACTTGACCAACGAACCAATAAAAATGGATGTCCAATTAAGGCATAGCATTTCTGACCAAGAGCCAATCAAAACGGATGTGGCAGGCACTCGGGATTTGATTCGAAGAGGGGACCAAAATTGGAAGTGGGCAGGGCTTAATCACATTAAAAGCCTAATCACAATTGAAGTGGGTGTGGCTTAGAGCCAACCAGTCTGCTCTGAGAGGTTTGCCTGGAGTACATTCAGCATGCCTAACGTTACAAAAACGTTTTGAACGTTTTCCAATTGAACTGATACGTATTTCACTCTGAACTGTTCAAAGCATTTTGCAACAGAACTCAAAGCCGTTTCTAACCTTTAGGGGGCTGTTCTTGGGGCAGTCCACCAGTGCTGGCAGCCTTGGTCCATTATGGTCATCTGTCTGAAGCACCTGTTCTCCAGCACTAGCTTGGAGGGTCCCAGCCTGGGGTAGAGGAATGTAATTTTATGCCCACTTTTCCAAACATAAAGCATATCAGTCTGTTTTTGCATAGGCCAGTGAGTTTTCAACCCTCTCCTTGGGGAACCCCAGACATTTCACAATTTTGTTGTAGCCCTAAACAAGCAAACCTAATTCACCTATTCAAGGGCTTAATGATTAGTTGACAAGTTGAATTAGGTGTGCTAGCTGTGGAATACAGTGGAACGTCTGGGGGTCCTCAAGGAGAGGTTTTAAAACCCCTAGCATATGGCTGTACTACTCAAAATATTTCCCCATTACAGAGACACACAGATAACTTTTTTTATTTTCTTATATGAGACTTACCTTTAGACAAACTCTCCTCAACCGTTTATGACTTTTACCCATTTTATTTTAAAACATCCTTCAGATTGGACCTGTACCATGATAGAAAAATTATAAACAAATACATTTTTATCTTCAATTTTCTAACATTTTAAATAAAATCCTGGTAAATTTAGCTGTACATACAGTTACACAGAATTTCTTGTCCAGGCAAAGTAATGTCTTTGAACATGAGGATGACTGTCCTACGCAAACTATCAACTCAACTGAGCCAATCAACTTAATCATTTCTTGACTGCGTTTACGTCATAGGCTCATATATTACGTCATACACGATTATGTCAACTACAACAGGGCACCGCGACCACGCCGAGAGATTAATACATGTTCTGATCACATACGAAATCTCTAAAAAGTTTAAAATGTAATGTAACCCAATTCACTTCGATTCAGTGGGGTTTTATGTATCAATGTTGCCCTCTGGTTGCAAGAACTGAAAGAGCCATGAATCGAAGCGTGGAGCCGGTGGTCATCATCAGTCTGCACTCCGCACACTCACTTCTATACTTTTGATAGAGTTAGTTAGTATAACTCTATTCATATAGCTACTGGGGATACTAATGTTGACAAATCAAAGCATATATTTTTTTCATACCAGTGTTGTCAAACAAACGATAATATTTGGCTTGACAACAGTGGCGGTTCTAGACACATTTTACTAGGGGGGCCAAGGAGGGGCCAGTGTTTAATCAGGGGGGCACACATAAAAAACTGGCAACACATGATATTCAAAGATTATAAACTTTATTTTACTTTAAAATCATATGACATTTATTATAACACGTATTTTGTACAAGAGTGCAGATGCAAGAGAGATAGTGCCATTAAAAAAAAAAAAAAAAAAAAAAAAGTACAGGGTACAAATACAGGGTTCATATTCAATGTGAACAAAACTCCAGGATACAACAAAGGGTACAACAATGTGCCATTTCCTATTTATGGAAGCCCCACTACTGTGGACAGTTGATTCCACATTTTGTTTTAAGAAAGAAAACTTTCTGAGTGATTTATAAACAAAACACACTACCCTGTATCCGTTTAGGTAAAATAAACCAAATCAGAAAAGAAATTCAATTCAAAGAGGCTTTACTAGCATGACCATATTGACATACAGTATTGCTAAAGCACATAAACAGGGAAACGTGTTACACATTAACATCCAGTAGTCCAATAGGATGCAGACAATAAACATTAAGTTAACATTCGTTTAAAAGCAACAATCATGTCAACACAATGTAGCAATATGAACAACACTGATGGATATCAGCAACAACATGAAAACAAGAATATTACAGGTGTCTGTGTGTGTGTGTGTGTGTGTCTGTGTCTTTGTGTACTTCACTGTCAGTTGATGAGCAGGTGTACAAAAAAAGGCTTTACAACATATATGGGCAAGTCCATTTAGGACAGCACATTTCCACCATAGTTCACATTAGGAAAAAATGACAGCATGAATGCTCACTAAACAAACATATACTACATATACCTTTTTATACACATTTTTTTTCAGTAATTTTTTAAGAGTGAAAGGGAAGTAAGCAATCGCTCATCATAGGATCATACATATTTCAGTTACAATATTAGTTACAATATTAGTGTTAGTTAGATCATCATGTCAAAGCTGGACCTGCAAAGTCTGAACGACACAAGTGTGCAATGATTGGAGTGATTTTTTTTCTTTTTTTCTTGCTTTGCTTGTTTTCAAAAGGAAAAATCATAGTTGGTAAAAAATAAAATAAACTTTCGTTGAAAGGTATCACACTGTATAATTTACAAATATCTAAAGAGGTTTAGTGGATGCCATAAAACATCTGTGGAGCTTGAAGATTTGTAGTACATAGATGTTTGGCAGAGATAATTCAAAAGAATAAAATCATAAACTCTATCTATCTATCGAGAGAGAGAGAGAGAGAGAGAGAGAGAGAGAGAGAGAGAGAGAGAGAGAGAGAAGTGTTTCCTTAGAGCAGTACATGCAGCAATCACTTAATGGAGTGATGTCATAATGGGCCACAAAACTTTGGGGATGTGGATGGAAAGTTACAGGCAGGAGAGTGGAACCAACAGAAGCAGGTCTTGAGACATGAGTTTGCCCCCTTTTTGAAAACCTCTTGAGAGAGGATTGGTGGGATATATATACATACATACAAACATACATACACTCTAGTAGTGTGTGGAACTACTGGTACTGTGAGGAAAAAAAAGATAGATGATGTAAAATGAAAAATAAAACAAGCTTCAGCTTCTTAAGACACGGTGGGTTCATCTAAGTAGACACATGTAACTTCATGTGGACACCAGACTGTCTTTGTCTACACATCTAACTTCATATGGACCCCAGACCGTCTCTGTTTACACATGTAACTTCATATGGGCACCAGACTGTCTCTGTCTACACATGTAACTTCATATGGACACCAGACTGTCTTTGTTTACACATTTAACTTCATATGGGCACCAGACTGTCTCTGTCTACACATGTAACTTCATATGGACACCAGACTGTCTCTGTCTACACATGTAACTTCATATGGACACCAGACTCTTTGTCTACACACGTAACTTCATGTGGACACCAGACTAACTCCATTCATTTTACCGGTGGTATTGAGAACAGATAAACCCACCGTGTCTTAAGAAGCTCAAGCTTGTTGTTTTATTGTTCATTATATCTCTTTTTCCTCACAGCGGCACTCATACGCTACTAGCGTATATATCATATAGATACACTACAGCAACAGGATACGGCGGTTGTGCTGTCTGGCAAAACGGTCCACAAATACATCAAGATCCAGAGCCTTGGCCCTTCTGGACTCTATGCTCAGGACACCAAGATCACTGAGTCTCTCATCACTAGTGGTGGACCGCAGGAAGGTTTTTATCAGTTTCAGTGTGGAGAAACTGCGTTCGCAAGAGGCTGAGCTTACAGGAAGGGTTACAGCAATCTTGCACAGTCTAAAGAGCTCAAAGAAAACTTCCCTGTATGGCTCAATAAAACAAACCAGCTCAACTGTACTGCATGGCTTTTTGACTTCACCACTCTGTATTTTTCTGTCCAAAACTCTCTTAAATTGATGGAGCTCATGCCCTAAATCATCAATGTCTGCATTATACAAACGGCCAAATGAAAAACATTGCTCTCCTTTAAAAAGGTATCACTCTGGGGACTGAGAGACTGTATGCTTCTCATGAGCTCACAGTTTGTATTGGAGAAACGTCTGTTCAACTCATTGAGCATGCTGTCAATTACAGGATAGAAAAATGATGTGAGAAACATATCTTTGTCACGTTCTACCTCCCTCTGACCAACAGTGCTTAGCGTGCAGTAGCCACTGAGTCTAGAGCTCAGCATTTTCTGACGTTTCGCCACTGACCTTGTTGCAGAATCACACTGCTCACAAATATTCAATGCTTCATCCCACAACTCATCAAAGAAAGACTCCTGCCTGTGGTCTTTCAATGTCAGGACTAAAGCATTTACTAAGTCAACAGCACTTGACAGATCAACAGTTTGTGACTGTAACATGTCAGACAATAGCTTTGTCTCCCCAAACAACTTACGCAGAGTAACAAGATGCACAACAAATTCTAGGTCAATTTGAGCAAGAAGACCTCGGGCCTCAACAGTTCTTTCACCATGACGTTCTTGAGCAATCTCTTGCAGTAGTCGTTTAAGGGCAGGTAGAGTGTCCATGATATTACGTAGGGCTAGAAATCGGCATGACCAACGTGTGTCGCTTAAACGTTGCAGCTCTCTGGTTCTGCCATACATTTCTCTTTGGAGAGACAGCCATTTTGGGTGCACATATGAGGAAGAAGTAAACATATAAAGACTCTGTAACAAAGAAAAAAAAACTCCTCCGTTTCTGGGACACTTTGACTACATCAACTAACACTAAATTCAGACAATGAGCACTACAATGGACGTAGAAGGCAAATTTAGCCTGTTCTTTGATCCTTGCCTGAACCCCTGAATGCTTACCGCTCATAACGGCAGCGCCATCGTACGCTTGGCCTACGAGGTTATTTTTGTAGTCCAGGCCATAACGTTCCAGTAAGTGTACTATTTTTCCAGTAAGCCCTGCTGCATCTAACCTCTCTGCAGATTCAAAATGGAGAAAACTCTCCTTAATGGCCCCATTGTAATAGTACCTGAGTGTGAAGGACATCTGTTCTTTTTTTGAAATATCCTTTGTTTCATCTGCCATGACGCTAAAAACCTCACTTTTCTTCACTTCTTCTATGATTTCAGACCGAACCATTTCTGCCAAACAACCCAAAACCTCATTCTGGATGATCTTGCTTGTGTACTTTGCATTGTGAATGGAAGTTAATCTTCTCTTAACAAGTTGGTCGTGGTTAGCAACTGTGTTAAGAATTTCCCTAAAGTTTCCTTTGTTAGTGGACCCTTCAGATTCATCATGTCCTCTTTGTGCTATGTTTTGTGTAGCTGTAAGCAACAGCACTTCCCCAACTGTTTTAATGTATGCCTGATTTTCTTGTACTTGTTTAGTGTGTTCTTTGTCAAGGAGATCTGTTAGTGTTGCGTCAGTTCTAACAGCTCTTTGATAATCCCTCCATGCGATCATTGCACACTTGTGTCGTTCAGACTTTGCATGTAGTGAAAACCCTGCATTTCTCATAGTTGCCTTTTTCCAGTTTGTAAAACCAGGTGTTGAAACAAAAACGGTGTCTGGGGCATTTGGTGTGCTAAAATGTCTACATGCATAGCAACATGTAGAGTCCGTCATTACAGAATACTCAAGCCATGGATGAGTAGTGTACCAGTTTGGTCTGAAGCTTCGTCTTCTGTCCCCCATCAGTGTGGTTGGGAATATCTTCAAGTTCGGCTGTACTGGTACGTCATACTTAGACTTGCTGATATCTGAAGAAGATGGACAGTAAACATAGGGCACAACTACAACATTTATTTACTGTATATCTGCATGTATTTCAAAATGTAGGCAAAGTATTTACTTAAAAAAAAAAACAGAGCCATATTGACACAAAAAGAATTAACAGCAGAAAGCAGCATTTTAAGGACACCCAGCAGGCCTACCATTACATTGTAATTGCATTGCTTTGCAAATAGTAAGAATCTTCCTCATCACAAACCTGATGGTGCAGTACTTGATCCACATGGATCCACTTGCTGTCCCTCTGGCTGTTCATCTCTCTGTCCCTGTATGCTTTCTTCTTCATGCTTCTCACCCTCTTCTTCATTCTCCTCGCCCTCTTCTTCATTCTCCTCACCCTCTTCTTCATCCTCCTCACCCTCTTCTTCATCCTCCTCACCCTCTGGAATTTCCCTCTCTTTGTCAGACCCCTCACTTTCATCACATGCTGGCTCTCCCTCTTCCTCAACTTTCTCAAAACCTCGATTTGTTTCTCTCACTTTTTTGTTTGCTGGGGCAAAAAATGACTTTATGTCCCTTCCTCGTTTCATGATAACTATTAGAAGAAGAAAAAACGTAGGGGCATGCATTACATTTTGTTACCTAACCATCCATCCCTCCCTACTTAACACTGGCAGATAACCTGTTGATTACTTTACTAAAAATGTATTTGTTATCGCGATGCAACAGCCAAGACGGATGAAGTTACGTGGTTAACATCACAACATTGTGTAGACCTAGCAAGGATAGCCTACTAACATTTGGATATTTGCTTCTGCTTCGATGAGTTTGCTTAGATATGATTACATTTCTAAACAAATCGAGACCAGACATTTAAAAACTTGATTTGATTTATGTGTGAGGAACAAAAGGAACATGTAGGCTATGTGCAAGAACAACAAGTCACTTATGATATTAAATCGTTTTTCTTACCTTCGACTCCTGCAAATCGTAGCTCCTCTCGCAAATAGTAGTTGCTGAGCTCTCATTCACCGAAGCAGCACCACACGTGGCAGGCAGGCAGATGGCAGGATACAGTTTTTGGGTGCGCCACTCTAATTTACCCGTGTAGAACGTTGCCGTGTAGAGCGTTGCATTAGTTCCGCTTTTGGCGCTCGCGTGTAAAATAGTTATAAATTCATAATTTTTTATTTGGTCAGCACGGGGGGGCCACAGGGGTGGCCAGGGACATTTCCAGGGAGGCACGGGCCTCCCCCGGCCTCCGTGTAAAACCGCCACTGCTTGACAATGACAATGGTGTAAGATATATGGTCATTTTTTAAACATTTTGCAATCATTTATTTATTAGTCTTCCTAGGCAGAAGGGTTGTCTATCTCCAAGTATGTATATAAATAAGCCCACATAATTGTCAAGAGGTTTTCTGCATGTTTCGGCCAGCAGAGGGGTCCGCTCGCTCTAGTGGTTGCTTCACACGCTCTCGTAGTAGTAGTTCTCGCGCTAGGCTAGCCTGCAGACAGACTAAATCAGTTGAGACGGGACCGAGCGTCAGATATAGACGCCAAGGGAAAGAGAGGAGGCTGGAGACGGAGAGAGGTTGAGAACCGTACTTGTCAAGTCCTGGACTGACCGTGGGACCGGAACTTCCATGGCGCTGCACATGAGCTCTTCACAAGCATTCAGAGGATTGGGGAAAGTGGGGTAGGTGTCGCTTAGTTAGCTAATAGCTAACTATCCTCAATTCATGAAAATACTGGCTCAGAAAGTTGTAACTTGTAAAGTGTTCAATTAATACACAACACACAAGAAACCCGTGTCTTATAGTGCAGTTGCTAGCTAGCTGACAAGCTAAAGCTAGCTAGCTAATTAAGGATTTCGAGGAGGTGTCAACCTAAGCAAACTCACCATAAAGCCAGGTCACACAGGAAGAAAGCATGGAACAGGGGGACACGAAAAATAATCCTGAATCATCACCAGACACAGGTGACTTTCTGTCAAAATGCATAGGTAGCTTAATAATTATGTAGACGAAAAACGTGCTAACTCTGCTAGTCAAACTCAAATCAGCAAATTATTTCCCGCAATTTCTCAGAAAATGTGGAGCATTTAGAGGATCGTGCTTTGGCGCCCTCATGTGGCGATCAAAGGGACAGCACAGGGGATGCGGCTTGGAAGTCCACGTCCTCATGCCATGACATCAACATGATGGATCAGAAGCTCAGACCCATTGAACAGCAACTCCAGTACCTGCTGAATAAGGCGGATGAGTTTCAGGCACATCTTTTATACAGGTAACGTTAGAGTCAGTTAGGAAAGTTGTTAATGTAGTCTAAGATAATGATAGGTAAAGGTTAGGTGAGTCGATGATTAGTGCACCTAAACTATACAATTGCATCTAAATAATAATGAATAATATGCCATTTAGCAGACGCTTTTATCGAAAGCGACTTACAGTCATGCGTGCATACATTTTTGTGTATGGGTGGTCCCGGGGATCAAACCCACTACCTTGGCGTTACAAGCGCCGTGCTCTACCAGCTGAGCTACAGAGGACCACATCTAGTGGTGTTTCAAGTTATTGTTTATTATTTATCAAAAGGATTAAAGTAATACATAATGAATCCCTGTCCTGTGACATAACCATGTGTGTGTGTTGTCTGCAGACGTGACAATCTGCAAAAGGAAAACTTTGCTCGTGTGGTGCCTACTTTCCTGCGGACCTGTCAGCCCTACTTCACTTACCTGGAGTCGACCGCTCGCAGCTCCCTGCCCCAGCGCACGCCTCTGCCCGTGTACATCCGCTCACGAGTAAGTGCCTTTCGAAACACAATCCTACTCACCTGAATCCGGGTAGGACAAAACTGTCCCTCTTTATTGACAAGTGTTGCTGAATCGCCTCTCTATCCTCAATTCATGCACCTTGGTTGGAAAGTGAGGTAGCGGCAGTGATCCCTTCCCTTTGCACTGTTTATTGATATTAAATGTATTCTACACTTCACACAAACATAAATGTCTCTGTGAATCAACTCTGGTCAAGAATAAAGGCTTATGAGAGGTTTGAGAAATAATAGAGAAAAATCAAGAGATGCTGTAAACTGAGAGTGGTGTGTATTGAGTAATTGTGTGTATTTGTCTGTCTGTCTGTCTGTCTGTCTGTCTGTCTGTCTGTCTGTCTGTCTGTCTGTCTGTCTGTCTGTCTGTCTGTCTGTCTGTCTGTCTGTCTGTCTGTCTGTATTTATGTGTTTGTCCATCTCTCCAGTTGTTAGACTTCTCCCAGCAGCTGTGTGCGAGGCTGGAGCAGCTGGTCTTGACCTACGCCTCCTTTGACTTTCTCTCTCTGGAGGAGGCTGAGCCGGCCAGGTGCTGTGCTTACCAGAAGAGGCTGGTGGGAGGAGCTATAGGACGGCCTCATTGTAATGTCTGGAGTAGAGTAAATGGAATGGAGTCAAACATGTGGTTTTCATATGTTTGATGTGTTTGATACCATTTAATTTATTCCATTCCAGCCATTACAATGAGCCCGTCCTCATAGCACCTCCCACCAGCCTCCTCTGGTACTTACACCATAACATCTGAAGGCAGTGAGCCACTAAACACACACATAGGCACATACAGACGCATAGCGCCGCTGTCGGGTGAAAACCTCATCTCCAAAACAGACACTTTTCAGGAAATTGAAAAAACTCCCATATTAGACTATTTTTAACGAACTTACAATTTCGAAATTTCAGAAGCTATTTTGAATATATTTTCTTGGTCCTAGAGTTATGAAATGTTCAGAGTACACTGAGGAAACTTAGTGCTTTCAACACAAAATTTGAGTTACAAGGTTTTCATCAGACAGCGACGATATGTACCAACACTACTTGAATACCTGTATTTAGATCCACAAATGGAACATTCTGGAGTATGAGCCAAATATTTTAGAGGACAGCTGCTTGGACTTGTCAATCCTTATTCTCATTCGTCTGACATTCATTCCACAATCCTTCATCCAGCCATTTATGTATCTATCATTCTCCCCTCTCTCCATTCCAGTATCTCCCATTTCTACATAGGCAAGTGTCAGATAGACAGTGTGAGGCTGTCCATATACCGGTACTGTTGTCCAGCCCCGTACCTGGCTGGGGTCGACACTGGCCTGTACAAACGCATGCGCTGGAATGTGGAGAGACCCAGAGAGAGCCTACAGCAGGAAACTGATGGCGAGATGGAGGGAGAGACAGAGGAGGACAAGCCAGTGGCAGGGAAAGAGAGAGCTACCAAGACAGATTAGTGAGTGAGAGCGAGAGAGAGGGGGAGGTAGAGAAAGGGTTAAAGTAAGGCATAACATGTCAATAAACAATAATTGTAGTACAATAATAGTGCCAAGAATACTTTGGGACTCTTTTGAACTGAGATGTTGGATGACAATGTACATTTTGGAATTCAGGCCTAAGAACAGTTGATCAGATGGCATCTCACTGCCTGTGTCTGTGTCTGTATGTGTGTGTGACTGTGTGTGTTTCTCGAGCAGCTACTTCCTGTGCTACGAGGACGTCCCTGAGGAGCCTGCTGAGGGGGGCGATGGAGGGGGTAAAGGGGAGACGGTTGCTATAGGCAACGTGGTCAGGATGTGGTCAATCGGTCAGTGGGTCCAAACGCAGCCTGAACCTGTGACAGACGACATCTACGAATGGTACAAAGTCACACTCAGATCGCTACACAACACTCTTTCATCTTTGACTTGTTTAAATAAGATTTTTTTTGCACAAACTCTACTTAAGACTAAGTACCTTACAAGTACCATGTTAATATAGCTCACACTGTGTGTGCCTGGTGCGTGTGTGTTTGTGCGTCTCTGTGTGTGTGTGTGTGTTCCAGGGTGCTGTGCTGGCTTCCACAGGCTCAGTACCACAGGCTTTTGTGTCTGGGAGGAGAGGAGCCCACTGCCTGCAGTGCTACTGACTGTCTACTGGGGGCGTTGTTCTCTCAACAGAGCCCAGTGGAAAGCCCCAGTCCTGAAACAACATAAAGAGACAAGCCACTTTTCTAGAACTATCTTTGACCATAACATGTTCCCATTGATTAAAGGATTTAACATTACTTATTGTTAGTTTTACATTGTGTTATGTTCGGCTAATGTTTTCAAATCTAAGTAACTATTGGGAAGGACATTAAGGACTGAACACTGAAATAGCTCTGGTTCCAACTAGCCAGTCATCCATGACAAATGTTTTTCTTATGGTTCCTTACATATTGTATAAAAATAAATATAATTTCTAAAGATAGCAAGTTTTATTACCAATTCCCTACCAGCTAGTGATACATTTGAACTGTATCTGATGTCTGTTCATATTCAAGGTTATATTGAGCACGTATGTATGTTACTGTATTGTGTGGTTGTTGGAAATCATTTTGTATGATGTTAAGAATAAAAGTATTGACCTGTCATTCATTTGTATGGGAGTGTTATTTTATGAAAGAAAACAATTTATTGAAAATAAATCATTGTGTTTCAGAGAACAAAAAATAATTGAATATTTTCAAAACATGGGGTCTCAGTACTGTACTTAAATTGTAAATTATTTGTTTGTAAACAATGGAGTAATTAAACATTACATTTTTCCATATGATAAAGATAGAGTTAAGATTTTTTCTTTATTGATAATATTTCACGTTTGCAGCGCTGTTCTATTTCTATCACGCAAAATAGCCTACTGTGACATTCTGTTTCAGAATACTTTCTAGCGCTGTCCTTGCCGCAGTTATTTTTAGTTCACTTGCACCATCTAGTGGTGATCACAATGTCTTATGTTTGCCAAAGATTCTAAAGTTCTATATTTGAGCATTCTATAGTTCTATTTTCATACACATACATTCTGAATTCAGACTGCTATAATACACTACTTGGTTACATTGCTCGATTGTTTAGTTCTTATTTAGGATTTACAGAAGTTTTCTAGCACAGTTTAGCAGTTTTTAGTTGAGTTTTCTGTAAATAAATCTTTTCTAGCTGTTATACTGGTCTCTTGGTGATACCTTGGAGCAAATATGGATGACTCTACATCCATCCAAGGGTCTTCTTGGGTCGATTGTTACCTTGATGAGCAGGTAAGTTTGCCATTAATTATTCAATAGCTCTCATGTGTATAAGCATCTATTTTGATGTTCTCCTTTAGTTTTTAATACATTTTGGACCGACCACATCCATGATAAATCTGTGATATCCTGAACAAAATGACATTGTCAAGGCCATAAAATAAAATGTCCTGTGTGATACCACTGCTAATATTAAACTCCTACTGTGCGTACAGATGTTGAAGGTGAAGGGTCGCCAGAGACTCCATGAGATCGAGCAGGAAGTTCATAGAGAGCTGAGCGTGACACTAAGCCAATGTCACCAGTCCCCAGGAGAGGTATACTCATACTTTTCCATTCCCTAAACTATAGTACACCATTGCTACCATCCACATAGACTGTTTATTTACCTGTTATTGCACCTTAAGTTCACAAAGGAACAGTATGAACAAATGTCTTCCTCTCTTCCGTCTGAAGGTAGCCATGGAGGGGCAGCAGCTCCTGACTGACAAGGCCAAGCCATGGGTTACTTCCCATGAGCATCTTGGTTCTGCAGCTCTGATGAATGGCGACACAGCAGGTATGCTCTCAGACAAACAGGCCCAACCTGAGATCAGGTCAGATGAGATGCTCCAGGTGGAGTTCCTCAGCCAGACCCAGGTGGAGATTCCACAGGAGGTCAGGGAGGTCATGGACAGCCTGCTGGACAAGGTGGCGGATGGAGAAGCCCAGGAGAAGAAGGCTGAGGTCTTCAAGGCAAACCTGATCCCCTATCCCTCCTCATCCTCAGCAGTCAATGTCATGAAGGTCCTGGAGAGCCAGGTAGACAAGGTAAGACTGGATCCTTTATTTGTGCATTTTTGTTGTATACTACACTCTTAGAAAAAAGGGTTCCAAAGGGGTTCTTCGGCTGTCCCCATAGGATAACCCTTTTTGGTTCCACGTAGAACCCTTTTTGGTTCCAGGTAGAAAGAACCCTTTTGGGTTCGATGTAGAACCCTCTGTAGAAAGGGTTCTACATGGAACCGAAAAGGTATTCTACCTGCAACCAAAAAGGGTTCTTCAAAGGGTTCTCCTATGGGGACAGCTGAAGAACCCTTTAAAGTTCTAGATAGCACATTTTTTTCTCAGTGTAGTACTATACCTGTACATGTAATAAGAAATACTCTACAAGACATGTGATAGGCAGTAAAGACACCAGAGGTGTACATAGAACTAACATTACAATGCCTCTCTTTCTCTTCCATGTGAAGGAGAAGAAGGTTGAGGTCCTTGACCTTAGCACCTGTCCCATACTCCAAACGGCCCTTACAGACATTGAGACCACGATGAAGACTGCATACAAGACCATGCCAAAGCAGATTGTGGTACTTGGTTCTACCATTAAGCATATCATCACCCAGGTGCTTCTTCAATTAGATCCCCAAGCCTTTCAGGAGGGAGTCTATTTGGAGACACCTGTTATCATCAACAACACCAAAGCCCTTCTGTGGTCTATTCCCTGGGTTCAAGTAACTGAGGATGAGGAGATGTCTAACACTCAGCAGTCCATTGATGCTTATGAGGTGGCCAAGACTGTTATCAACAACCTGGAGGAGGTGCTAGGCCCAAAACCTGTGTTGGCGAGAGCACTGGGAATCAGGTCACACATCTTGACAAGGTACATTGTTCATCTCGTAGGTCTATGCATTTCTAAGACAGTGCCTGATGTTTATGCTGCCAACGAAGAGGAGAGACATATTAGTCAGGATATGGTGAACATCTGTCCTCTACCTGCTAGATTGATCATTAGCGGAGAACTATTCAATGACTTCGTAGTGAAGTTTATTCTAAAACTTCATCCAATGAACGGACACGGTACTAAACAGCTTGACCAACAGGCTCTACTCTTACTGGTTGTTAAAATGGCCTCAGTAGCTTTTAACATCTTGAGGAAGATTCCAGGTATTTCTGTGGATGAAAAGCTGTGCCCCCCCCTTCTGCAACATGATGCAGACAGTGTTACACATGCAGAGTGCCATGATACATCAGTTTGGCACAACAATCAAGATAAAAAACTGGTTTCCATGAAGGACCCGGTGATCATCTCCACCATCCCCAGTGCTATCTGTGAGGGGATCCTAATGGTGTACAAGGGCATTAGTGACACCTATCCGCTTCAAGTCCTCGGCCCACAGCGTCCAATTGCCAGGAGCTGCGAAGAGGCAATGGAGAGCAAGCTCTTTGCAGTAGCCCTACCCGAGGACCTTAGGAAGACCATCTACAATCACTACGGGTCCCAGGTCGGGAAACTGGCACTGTTCCAGAAGGCTTTCCCTTTGAATGACCACATCAAGTTGGACTACATCCACCCTGTTTCTCTGCCTCGTTCCTCCAACAAAGATGCAGTCTGGATCGACCCCAAATACTTTGTCGGGGACGACGATGAGGAGGTTGTAACATCAAGCAACACAGTCCCCGTTAATCCTCTTGCTCTCGACGTCAGTCAGGCTGCCTTTTTGAAGCAGTTCCCACAGACTGATGTTTTCGAGTCAACCACAAAGGACTGTGGAAAGCCTGTGCAAGACCAGGCTCCGAAGGAGGCAGAGAGGAACAAACCAAAGGTGACAAACCTTGATATTGTTCCTGTTAGTCTTGTCAGGAAAGTCTTTGACTCTGTCTTCCCAGATTCATGCACAATCAAGCAGCAGTACGGTTCATGGGAAGACGTCCCACTTTGCAATGATATGGTAGAGCACATAGATATCCAGGTTCAGAAAGAGGCACTGAAATACCAAAACCAAAGACTGTTCTTACGCACTCTGAAGAAGCTCAACGATGAGCCAGACAAGATGGCCACATTCTTAGAAGACGTCTCACTCTCTATCAGGAGCAAGTACTTCAGGACTTTCCATGAGTGGCCATTGGTTAAAGCCCAGCTATACCCAGACATACGGTCTCTGCTGGTCTGCGATATCATGGTCCGAGAGATCATGGCTCAACTGAGGCCTACCTTGACCTTCGCCAAGGACACCAACAAGGGTGATGACCGGCCATACTGCATCAACATCCCGGTCAAGAGAGAGACCAGCTCTCCAGATAATACAGGTAGAACACTGTTACTGTTGGTGTGCTACATTCAGAATCAGGCCTAGTCTCTTGTAAATTACTTGTATTCCACAATGTTCTTTCATTCACAATTTCACAACAATATCCGATGTAGAGTAAACAGCTACATGTAACAGTCAGCTAACCAATCAATCAATCAATTTTATTTTATATAGCCCTTCGTACATCAGCTAATATCTCGAAGTGCTGTACAGAAACCCAGCCTAAAACCCCAAACAGCTAGTAATGCAGGTGTAGAAGCACGGTGGCTAGGAAAAACTCCCTAGAAAGGCCAAAACCTAGGAAGAAACCTAGAGAGGAACCAGGCTATGAGGGGTGGCCAGTCCTCTTCTGGCTGTGCCGGGTGGAGATTATAACAGAACCATACCAAGATGTTCAAAAATGTTCATAAGTGACAAGCATGGTCAAATAATAATCAGGAATAAATCTCAGTTGGCTTTTCATAGCCGATCATTAAGAGTTGAAAGCAGCAGGTCTGGGACAGGTAGGGGTTCCATAACCGCAGGCAGAACAGTTGAAACTGGAATAGCAGCAAGGCCAGGCGGACTGGGGACAGCAAGGAGTCACCACGGCCGGTAGTCCCGACGTATGGTCCTAGGGCTCAGGTCTCTCAGTTGGCTTTTCATAGCCGATCATTAAGAGTTGAAAACAGCAGGTCTGGGACAGGTAGGGGTTTCGTAACACGCAGGCAGAACAGTTGAAACTGGAATAGCAGCAAGGCCAGGCGGACTGGGGACAGCAAGGTGTCAGCATGCCCGGTAGTCCTGACGTATGGTCCTAGGGCTCAGGTTCTCAGAGAGAAGAGAGAACGAGAGAATTAGAGAGAGCATACTTAAATTCACACAGGACACTGGATAAGACAGGAGAAGTACTCCAGGTATAACCAACTAACCCCAGCCCCCGACACATAAACTACTGCAGCATAAATACTGGAGGCTGAGACAGGAGCGGTCCCGGAGACACTGTGGCCCCATCCGAAGAAACCCCGGACAGGGCCAAACAGGAAGGATATAACCCCACCCACTCTGCCAAAGCACAGCCCCCGCACCACTAGAGGGATATCCTCAACCACCAACTTACAATCCTGAGACAAGGCCGAGTATAGCCCACAGAGGTCTCCACCACAGCACAAACCAAGGGGGCGCCAACCCAGACAGGAAGATCACGTCAGTAACTCAACCCACTCAAGTGACGCACCCCTCCTAGGGACGGCATGAAAGAGCACCAGCAAGCCAGTGACTCAGCCCCTGTAACAGGGTTAGAGGCAGAGAACCCCAGTGGAGAGAGGGGAACCGGCCCGGCAGAGACAGCAAGGGCTGTTCGTTGCTCCAGAGCCTTTCCGTTCACCTTCACACTCCTGGGCCAGACTACACTCAATCATATGACCTACTGAAGAGATAAGTCTTCAGTAAAGACTTAAAGGTTGAGACCGAGTCTGCGTCTCTCACATGGGTAGGCAGACTGTTCCATAAAAATGGAGATCTATAGGAGAAAGCCCTGCCTCCCGCTGTTTGCTTAGAAATTCTAGGGACAATTAGGAGGCCTGCGTCTTGTGACCGTAGCGTACGTATTGGTATGTACGGCAGGACCAACTCGGAAAGATAGGTAGGAGCAAGCCCATGTAACGCTTTATAGGTTAACAGTAAAACCTTGAAATCAGCCCTTGCCTTAACAGGAAGCCAGCTAGCACTGGAGTAATATGATCAAATTTCTTGGTTCTAGTCAGGATTCTAGCAGCCGTATTTAGCACTAACTGAAGTTTATTTAGTGCTTTATCCGGGTAGCCGGAAAGTAGAGCATTGCAGTAGTCTAACCTAGAAGTAACAAATGCATGGATTAATTTTTCTGCATCATTTTTGGACAGAAAATTTCTGATTTTTGCAATGTTACGTAGATGGAAAAAAGCTGTCCTTGAAACAGTCTTGATATGTTCGTCAAAAGAGAGATCAGGGTCAAGAGTAACGCCGAGGTCCTTCACAGTTTTATTTGAGACGACTTTACAACCATCAAGATGAATTGTCAGATTTAACAGAAGATCTCTTTGTTTCTTGGGACCTAGAACAAGCATCTCTGTTTTGTCCGAGTTTAAAAGTAGAAAGTTTTCAGCCATCCACTTCCTTATGTCTGAAACACAGGCTTCTAGCGAGGGCAATTTTGGGGCTTCACCATGTTTCATTGAAATGTACAGCTGTGTGTCATCCGCATAGCAGTGAAAGTTAACATTATGTTTTCGAATAACATCCCCAAGAGGTAAAATATATAGTGAAAACAATAGTGGTCCTAAAACGGAACCTTGAGGAACACCGAAATGTACAGTTGATTTGTCGGAGGACAGACCATTCACAGAGACAAACTGATATCTTTCCGACAGGTAAGATCTAAACCAGGCCAGAACTTGTCCGTGTAGACCAATTTGGGTTTCCAGTCTCTCCAAAAGAATGTGGTGATCGATGGTGTCAAAGGCAGCACTAAGGTCTAGTAGCACGAGGACAGATGCAGAGCCTCGGTCTGACGCCATTAAAAGGTCATTTACCACCTTCACAAGTGCAGTCTCAGTGCTATGATGGGGTCTAAAACCAGACTGAAGCATTTCGTATACATTGTTTGTCTTCAGAAAGGCAGTGAGTTGCTGCGCAACAGCTTTTTCTAAAATTTTTGAGAGGAATGGAAGATTCGATATAGGCCGATAGTTTTTTATATTTTCCGGGTCAAGGTTTGGCTTTTTCAAGAGAGGCTTTATCACTGCCACTTTTAGTGAGTTTGGTACACATCCGGTGGATAGAGAGCTGTTTATTATGTTCAACATAGGAGGGCCAAGCACAGGAAGCAGCTCCTTCAGCAGTTTAGTAGGAATAGGATCCAGTATGCAGCTTGAAGGTTTAGAGGCCATGATTATTTTCATCATTGTGTCAAGAGATATAGTACTAAAACACTTAAGTGTCTCTCCCGATCCCAGGCCCTCGCAGAAATCTGTGCAGATCCAGGACAGCTAAGCCCTGGAGGAATACGCAGATTCAAAGAGGAGTCCGTAATTTGCTTTCTAATGGTCATGATCTTTTCCTCAAAGAAGTTCATGAATTTATTACTGCTGAAGTGAAAGCCATCCTCTCTTGGGGAATGCTGCTTTTTAGTTAGCTTTGCAACAGTATCAAAAAGAAATTTTGGATTGTTCTTATTTTCCTCGATTAAGTTGGAAAAGTAGGATGATCGAGCAGCAGTGAGGGCTCTTCGGTACTGCACGGTACTGTCTTTCCAAGCTAGTCGGAAGACTTCCAGTTTGGTGTGGCGCCATTTCCGTTCCAATTTCCTGGAAGCTTGCTTCAAAGCTCGGGTATTTTCTGTATACCAGGGAGCTAGTTTCTTATGACAAATGTTTTTCGTTTTTAGGGGTGCAACTGCATCTAGGGTATTGCGCAAGGTTAAATTGAGTTCCTCAGTTAAGTGGTTAACTGATTTTTGTCCTCTGACGTCCTTGGGTAGGCAGAAGGAGTCTGGAAGGGCATCAAGGAATTTTTGTGTTGTCTGAGAATTTATAGCACGACTTTTGATGCTCCTTGGTTGGGGTCTGAGCAGATAATTTGTTGCGATTGCAAACATAATAAAATGGTGGTCCGATAGTCCAGGATTTTGTGGAAAAACATTAAGATCTACAACATTTATTCCATGGGACAAAACTAGGTCCAGAGTATGACTGTGGCAGTGAGTAGGTCCAGAGACATGTTGGACAAAACCCACTGAGTCGATGATGGCTCCGAAAGACTTTTGGAGTGGGTCTGTGGACTTCTCCATGTGAATATTAAAATCACCAAAAATTAGAATATGATCTGCTATGACTACAAGGTCTGATAGGAATTCAGGAAACTCAGAGAGGAACGCTGTATATGGCCCAGGAGGCCTGTAAACAGTAGCTATAAAAAGTGATTGAGTAGGCTGCATAGATTTCATGACTAGAAGCTCAAAAGACGAAAACGCCATTTTTTTTTTGTAAATTGAAATTTGCTATCGTAAATGTTAGCAACACCTCCGCCTTTGCGGGATGCACGGGGAATATGGTCACTAGTGTAACCAGGAGGTGAGGCCTCATTTAACACAGCAAATTCATCAGGCTTAAGCCATGTTTCAGTCAGGCCAATCACATCAAGATTATGATCAGTGATTAGTTCATTGACTATGACTGCCTTTGAAGTGAGGGATCTAACATTAAGTAACCCTATTTTGAGATGTGAGGTATCACGATCTCTTTCAATAATGGCAGGAATGGAGGAGGTCTTTATCCTAATAAGATTGCTAAGGCGAACACCGCCATGTTTAGTTTTGCCCAACCTAGGTCGAGGCACAGACACAGTCTCAATGGGTATGGCTGAGCTGACTACACTGACTGTGCTATTGGCAGACTCCACTAAGCTGGCAGGTTGGCTAACAGCCTGCTGCCTGGCCTGCACCCTATTTCACTGTGGGGCTAGAGGAGTTAGAGCCCTATCTATGTTGGTAGATAAGATGAGAGCACCCCTCCAGCTAGGATGGAGTCCGTCACTCCTCAGCAGGTCAGGTCAGGCTTGGTCCTGTTTGTGGGTGAGTCCCAGAAAGAGGGCCAATTATCTACAAATTCTATCTTTTGTAGATAATTGGACAATAACAACTTGAACTCTTCACTTCCGTTGAAATGTCCTATCACCATTTTCCCTAGACAAGACCAAGCTGGAGCTTTGCATTGA